>NC_060952.1:30947146-30968904 GCF_022045245.1 Lucilia cuprina
GCTTTTGTGCGTGTAACTTGCACCAAATAAATACATTAATTCTACTTTTTTGACAGCCGCATAGAATGCGAAAACGCGTAGAACGCGTGGTGTGGACCTCCAGCTTAAGTTCTCATTACAAAACTAACTTCACCGTTTTTGATTAAACTTCTCCATTCACTAGAACAAAAATCTCTTCACCACATTTCCTGAAGATCAGTTTACAATTAACCCCATGATATGATCAACTATCACTTTTCATACAAAATCCTAAAAGTCAAATTTGTGAAGTAAATCAATGAAGCATCGATGATGGATGCCTTATGTTCCGTTTCCTTAATAAAAATGAAACACAAAATAAATAATTGTTTTTCTGTTTAGATATTAAGTAGAAAGTTGAAACATTTATAATTATAACCATATTTTAACTAAACCATGCAAAATTGTGGTAATTTAAAACCTTTATATTCTTCTCCCCATATAACAATAAAATTGTTTCAGTCTCAAATTATAATTAGGATATATGAATAGTAGTGGAACTAAAAGTTACACAAAATTGCCGCCACCGCACACATAAAATTATAGTTTATGATATTTCACATAATTTGTAACGCTTGAATTTAAAACGAAATAAAAAAACAGTTTTCTCGCTGGCAACACTTAATTAGTTGACACAAAAAAAATCCTGGCGCTTTAGTGTAATTGGAGTTGACAAAAATTTATGTTAAAATGTTGTACACATTATCAAAATTAGTTTTGCCTTTATTAAGGCTACAATATTTATATACATACCCAGCAAAGATATGATAATGAATTGTACATACTAAACAACTTACTCAACAAGGTCTACTACATAACGTGTGCATTTCTTTGAGTAGTAATAACTTACAAATAATATGTTATATAAGTACTTTTTTTTAGTTGTGTTAACATAGTTTTAGTATTTTAAAGTTTTAGTATTTTAAAATCTTATAGTATTTCAAAATAAGTTTTTGCTGGGTACATCAACATACACATTTGTTAAACGAACTTCTAAAGCTTTAAGCTACGGTAGGCAGAGTTGGCAGATTGTAAAGTAAAATGTGTTGATGTGGTAATTAAGTTTTCCTCACCATAATAAATAAAATTTTACACTTTATTGCCTTGCAGCTATAAAATGTTTGTGTCAATTTGTTGAAAATATTTTACAAAATGTTGATAAAATTATTCTTAAGTTTTTGGTTTTTTGATTGATTTATTAAACCGTCTATTAAATGCACAAACAGATGAAGAATATTAATTAATGAGTTTTCCTTTTGTTTATTGTTTTAATTACAGTCAAATGTGTAAGCTTTAAAAACTTTTTGTAATGTATTTAGTGTTTTTGAAAAAAGAATAAGAAGATTTTTTATGATTCCTTAATCTGAGTTGGACTTTTCCTGTTTCCACGAACCATGACTTTATATGACGCATATCGGGGTTTATATATATAACCCACAAATCTGTATTGGTTGGTTGGTTGGTTAACGTTGTAGTTGACAACGCGCGAACAGCCAAGTAGAGTCAAAGAGTCTTCGTTTTGGTCGGATCACTCCACTCGTTAGATGTAGTATTTTATAGTTTTAGATTCAGCATGTAGCAGTGAGAAATCTTATGATATCATTAAGCTTAGATCCAGATATCTAACCAAGGTTAGATATAAACTAGCTGCCAAGAAAACGGTTTCTTTTCACGCAGAGATCAGCGCATTCGCAGAGAAAATGGAAGTCCGTTTCTTCCTATTTTCTATCTTTGCAACTTCGACAGTGTTCATTGAAGGGTAGCCCAAGCCGACTTGAATGTCTAGAACCCAGTACCCTGTCGTTATTGCTCTTAATCTCGATATATCCCGTCTATTTCGGTTGCGGAGAGACCCAAGCAAAATAGGTAACGCAGCCATGATAGTTCATTCTTGCACTGCTTAACTAATAGGGAAGTGAGAGAAGTGCCGTGAATATTGAGGTCGTGCAGTACCCTTCAAGCTTATATTTCCGCTTGAAAGACATTACAGTTGTTGGGAAGGCGGTATGATATACTTACCCTAGCGTCTTCACAGAAGACATCGGAACAAACACCACAGTTCATCTGTAAAGATTCTGGTGATATATTCGCTCGGTAGATTACTCCTACAACACTCGCTCCTGGAAGGGACTCTCAATTTGAAAACGATATCAAATGTAGTGTGTAGGATAATGTTATTGGACGGTTGGTTCAAGATTGAAGGTAATCGGCTTAAAATTTTAGGGTGTTCGTTAGTTCTTGATTTTCAATTTCCGGACAAGTTAAGTAAGCAGATATGGACGTATTGACGGAGCTCTTGTAAAGCGGGAAATCGTCCGAGTATGTTCCTTTAATTGCACATCCTAGAAACGGGAATCAATTTAATAGCAAATACATTTCGAATCGGTTGACATTTGAGGTGATAGTCTTATATGATTATCTATGTAGAAGATCGATTATGATCAATGTCTTAAAATTTAGTTCTAAGACACATCCGTCTGTAAAACAATGCAAACCTTCTACTCAGATACAATTCACCTCAAAGCTGAAAGACTTTCAATTCCCAAATCTGTGATAAGAGTTTCGTTATAATTTTACTCATTAATTGAGTTAATGATGTTCTCCTTAATATGCCACATTTATGGGTTTGACTATTTTGTATACAATAAAGTTGAAGGCTTGAGTGTATTGTGCGTGTGTGTATTTTATTATGCGACAAACATTTTCATCACATTATAATGTACTTGCAACAAATTACGAGCACATAAATACCCATACTAATATGATAAACATTTTTAATTAACTTTATTTTATTTTTTTGACAACTCATTAAAAACAAAAGTGTTGAAATGTATGACAATATTATCATGAAACTTTGTCCTTCATTTTGTAAACTTTTTATGAAATTTGTAAAGACTTTGTGAGGGCAATGAAAGTGTCTTTAGTTATAATAAAAACTGTGAAAAATGTAAAATTTTGTAAAATTTCAACTAGAATATAACATTTAAAGAGAGTTCAGAAAACTGATACCTTAAGGGAATCTAACATGAGTGTTTTGTATTCACCTACTTATCCTTCTTTATATCACAGTCAAGCTGTTAAAATATTATAGTTTCTTAACTCATGTCAAACTAACTGACTACTTAAAAATATCAAATTAATAACAATTTTCACTTGAAGAGTCAACATCGGCATTATCACAAAACGATTTGAAAATATTTCAAATTATCTAAATAAACACTTAAGAAAAACAAATAAAATATGTAATAACAAATATTGAACAAATTTATAACTACAGTAGAAAGTAATACTTTCAGAGTAAAAGAAAAACAAATAATAATTCAGGATACATACATATTTACATACGTACATACATGTATACATATGTTTATCACAGTCATGGATTAGGTCACAATTTCTGTTTTATTGATGATATCCTTTTAAGTGTATAAATTTAAACATGCTGCTCTTAGAGCATACAAGCGCAGCGAGCTCTCAATTGAGTTCTCTGGTTTATTTTCCAACACACGTTCGTAACTTCCAAACTAAGAGAATGAGAGCTTGGAAGTTTTTTGATGGAGTTACACATAGAGAAATCTCTGTTGTTAAACATAAATTCTTGTTTTCCGAAAGTTATTTTTGCATATGAGGATGTTTGATATTTAATATTTATTTTAATTTTAAAATATATCGATAAAAATTAATCAATAAATACGTAAACAAATGTAGTGAAGTCACTACACTAAAAACAGTAAAAAATTTTACAAAATTTTCTTTTAGTGCATGGAATGCAAAAACACAAAGTGAAGTAGTGTTAGTGTGGAAAGAAAATTTGCCGATGTCTGACATAATTTGAAACTCTTTTAAATATATACGTATTAAACTCGTTTCTACTTACATCAAAAATAAATTAATTTGACATCCAGACATATAATTCTCATTTAATTAAGAATATTTTTGCAAGAATATTTTGGTAATAATTCATTAAGAATAATGAATTATTAATTAATAATAATACATCATTTTTGAGATCGTCTTTAGTAAAAATGTTATATATTCCATTAAATCATGTGTCATACATTTCAAGTAAATTTCGGAGTGGTCCTAATCATAGCTTTAAGTAATTTTCTGAGGGGAAGTATAAACTTGTTTATGTCAAATTTCATTTGCTGGTTGGTTGTTCAGGCTGGAAAATATCAAGTGGGTACTTTTGGTCCCTTTATGATAACTCTAAGGATATTAAAGGAAAAGAAGAAAAAGGAAATAGTAAGTACTACGACTTCTTCTCATTAAAAGTGACATTTTAGTGATTATTATTAAGAGACAGATAAAGACAGTTCCCACAAAACGTAAGAAGAGTCTTGGACTCGAAAAAGCTACTAATCTACTAATTGGAGTTTGTTTCGTTAAACCAACCTAAAGTTATATACTAGTTTTTTTAAAGTGAGTTATAGATGTTAAATTCATTTTGTGAAGAGATTTTAATATGGGGGTTTAATCCTCATTTTGGATCTTATAAACATGCTTACGACGAATTTCATTGCAATGTGCGTTATAGTAATTTTATAGGTTAAATCGTTTACTGATTTAAACCATTCTTTCAATACCTGTTTGGACTGTTTGGACTCTAACGTGTTTTCAGCAGATAGACAGATGGACGGACGTACAGATATATCATAAAGGGTTGCATATTAAAACTTCTTACATTTTCGAGATAAAGTTTAAAATAATTATAAAATTATAAAAATTGATATTGCCCTTATTTTACGGCAAAAACTTCAACGGACGTAAGTTAGGAAATAACATTATTAGCTTAAGGTTGAAGGGGGATCGCTCAAAAAATTTTAAATTAAATTCCAGAACTGCCCCTGGGGCACATTCGCCAAATATATCTAACTATCTAAACCCAGTGTGCTTTGATACCCTAAAACTAAAAAAACTCCACTTACACATGGAAGATGTCACTCAAATTGTAGCAAGTTCGCCAATCTTTCCGAACGCTAATAATGATTTTCATGTAAGCTATGAAAAACGTAAATAATATTGTATTGTATTTAATTCATATGGGAAGGGTAAATTCCCCCATTCTTTTTTTTAAATGTTCACATGAATGTCAAAGTTCTTCATATAAAATTTTAAGATTTTAGCATCTATGGTATCAAATTTTTCTATATAGTTCATATGGAGGTTCCAAGCCACCCCTCGATGAAAGTTCGCTTTTTTTCCAAAATGTTCAGATGAATATGAAAGTCCTTTGCGCAAAATTTTAGGAATCTAGTTCTATTAGTTCTTAGATAAAATATTTTGTTGTATTTTATTCATATTGGAGGTGCCGCTCCCCCGATTGGTCAATTGATTACCCCAATAAAAAGCTTAAAAATATGTACGTTAATATGTCTTAGGAAAGATCGAAAGAAAAAGAACTAAAACCAACATATCTAAGTATACAAAGCTGGAAAAAAATTAAGAATATGTATTTTGGTTTTAATTCGAGGCAGCCTCAAAAAAGTGGCTACAGTCCCCCTTCTACCCTAATTTCAAAAGAACAATTTACTCATTGTCAATCAAGAATTTAAAGAATTTAAGTAGCTTATTTTACAAGTTACGTATTTTTTTAAGTAACTAATAAGTAGTCAATAAGAACAATTTCTTTACAAAAACCAAATGCCTAAGATTTGTATTTATTCTACAAATAAATAATGTTTGTTACGTGAAATTTTGTGGTTGTCCTTAGTAAAGTATAAGATACATTTTAATCCTACATAAAAAATAAATTTTCAAATACCTTAAGTAAGTTCATAAATACGTTTTTTTTCGTCCTTATAAGTAAAAAAAACACACACAACATGTTAAAGGAATTTTAACACATTTCATAGTAGAAACACTTTATTTTGTTTCTTATTATTCTGGGTGATGAACTTAATCCTTAAAGGCTTTTTAAATGTAAGGGTATAAGTAAAATTAACCAAAGCCCATTATATCGTTTGTTTCCTTTTTTAGGGAGTTAGTTGGTAAAAAAAGTTGAAAAAAGCTTTTAATTTTTTTGTATTTTTTACCCCAAAAATAATGACAAAATGTCTAACTTGCCCATTATCAGCCTTGTTGAGTTTTAATTGAGTGTCCAAAAATAGCTTACATTATCCTTAAAAAAGGATTAATGTATGTATACCAGAAATGGGATGCTGTAAAAAGGGTAATAACTGTTTTTTTTTTCGAAAAAATTGGTATTGGCAAAATATTGGCTGAAATTATTAGAATGCTATTCTAAATAACAAATCTGGACAAACTTATATAGTATAAGGATCATAAATGAATTGTATTATCATAATGATATACAATTTGTATTGAAATATCGGAAGCATCTTAGATCTTTAAATAGAAATTCCATTTTAATAATATTCCTTTCTATCTTATCTAATAAATAACATTTATTTCCCGACTATTTGGTCATTCAATGTCTAAATTATTTTCCAAACACAATGGACAAAGTTTTTCCTTTCAATTTTTTTCCGTATGCATTCTAAAAGTTTTTCTTACAAATGTTTTGTTTTTAATTATTTTTTGTGTTGTTTTATATTTAAAAGGAAAGTTTTTTCTTATTCTAATTTAAATGTTAAAAGGAGTGTGAGTAATTGAAACATTTATGCTGCTAATTGTAAATGTCTGGAACTTAATTTTTGTTGTTGTCATTGTAGTTTAAGTACTTATGTTAATTAGTACGAGTATTTGTAGTCCAATTTAAATGATTTGTAAATGTCGAAATGTTTAATGAGAAAAAATTAAAAAAAATCGATAAATATTTAAATTTTTTTTTAGATATTTTTTTGAGATTATTTCTGGACAGATGATGTGTTTAAGTTAAATACATATAAATAAGTAAATGTAAAAATTATAGAAAAAAATCCAAAACGGTTTTGGATAGATAGATAGATAGACAGATAGACAGGCAGACAGACAGACAGACACATAGATAGATAGATAGATAGATAGATAGATAGATAGATAGATAGATAGATAGATAGATAGATAGATAGATAGATAGATAGATAGATAGATAGATAGATAGATAGATAGATAGATAGATAGATAGATAGATAGATAGATAGATAGATAGATAGATAGATAGAGATAAATAGATAAATAGATAGATAGATAGATAGATAAATAGATAGATAGATAGATAGATAGATAGATAGATAGATAGATAGATAGATAGATAGATAGATAGATAGATAGATAGATAGATAGATAGATAAATAGATAGATAGATAGATAGATAGATAGATAGATAGATAGATAGATAGATAGATAGATAGATATATAGATAGATAGATAGATAGATAGATAGATAGATAGATAGATAGATAGATAGATAGATAGATAGATAGATAGATATATAGATAGATAGAGATAGATAGATAGATAGATAGATAGATAGATAGATAGATAGATAGATAGATAGATAGATAGGTAGATAGATAGATAGATAGATAGATAGATAGATAGATAGATAGATAGATAGATAGATAGATAGATATATAGATATATAGATATATAGATAGATAGATGGATAGATAGATAGATAGATAGATAGATAGATAGATAGATAGATAGATAGATAGATAGATAGATAGATAGATAGATAGATAGATAGATAGAACACACTTGGACAGGAAATTCAATTACATAGCATTCAATTCAATTACATAGCATTCAATTCAATAACATCAGCGTTCAACCCAGTACACTTTCCATTCATCTGACACGCTCATAGAGAACAACATCCGACAATGTCACTCTTGGTATACGGTTCTCTGTTTCGAACCCCATGTCAAGTCATTCCAAGGAAAGGCCTTGAAATCACCAGTTTATAGTCCCGGCAGACCAGAGCTCCTTGACCCTAAAAACTTCACATTAGATCACACTCACATTCTTGTATCATTATGGAACAATCAGTGGAATCAGAATTCAAGGGGAATCCTACTAAAACTCAGTGATTAACATTGTAATCCATCTTATAAAATTAGACATGAAATGTTGTTGTAAAGTCCTTTAAATTTTAGAATTGGAGTGTGAGAACTGATACTGTTGATTACTAGGACGATATCTTTCTAATAACTCACTGGGCAGCATTGCATTTTACAGCTCTTATAGATTGATTTTAAGCTGTGCAAGTTGATATTGCTTATAGAGGATATCATTACAGCTGCCATAGAATGAAATCCAAATGCGTACAGCTGAAGTGGAGAAGAGGTTATCAAAAACCACAATATAAGAACCTGTTATCCTCATGCAACTAGTGATTGATTTGTTTTTGTTAAAAAGGATTTATTAGAATTTTTTTATGACTTACAACTCTACAACGATACGACATCGTGGAGAAGAGGTTATCAAAAACCACAATATAAGAACCTGTTATCCTCATGCAACTAGTGATTGATTTGTTTTTGTTAAAAAGAATTTATTAGAATTTTTTTATGACTTACAACTCTACAACGATACGACATCGATTGTGCATTGAACAAATATTTGCTCTATAAACCTTTGATAAAAGTTCACCAATATGACACTATAACAATAAAAATAATTTCAGATTGGGTTTCAGCATCATATTCTTTTCTTAAGTTTAAGAAAAGGTCTACTTTATGAAAATTTCAAATTTCTACTATGCAAACATCATTTATAAAATCATTATTTTAAAAACCATTATTTTAAAATCTTGTTTGTAATGTTTGTTAACAAACAAAGAACCAACAAAAAAAAGCAAGAAAATGTAATTTCCACTTGGTAAACGCAATTGAATTTTAAAACTAACAACTTAATCCTTTATTTAATTTGAAACCCATTAAAAGGACATTGCTTATCCTTTTTAAGTGAATACAAACAGATTTTTAATGTAAATAAAGAAAACGAGATCGATTTTCGATTTGGGACACACTCACCACCCACTTTTACATTTGCACGCACACAAAGAAAATAACACCACATTACAAATGTGTAAGTGAATGAACGAATGAGTGATAGAAAGAAATTTGCTAGCAAGAAAAAAAAATAGAAATTGAGAAAAAACATCAGAAACGATAAATTCCTAAGAAGTTGGATAGATTTCGAACGCAATTGACATTTGCAACCGCACTTAAGTGGAAGAAGAAGTCTTCTTTTTTTACATACATATGTATATGAACTTACTGTATTTACACTCAAAAATGTGGGTGAGTAAAATTGAAAGCATTAAGCTCTTATAACAAAATTTATATTCTAGAAATTATTAACGGATTGACAAACTTATATATTATACACCAAGGTAATGTTTTTTTATCTCATCATTCGTATGTATGTCAATATTGATGATATCTTTCAAGGATTTGCAGTTAATGTGCCTATCATATTAATTGACTGATTGCAAAGCAGCGAGGCTTAACATATTCTACTGTTAGACTTCAAGAATAGACTATATCCCACATATGGCCATTAATAGAGTTTTCGTAGCTAGATTTCCTTCTAGTAGTGAATGGTGTACAAAGTGAATATACAACTAGAGTCTTTATAGATAATTCTAAAATGAATTCTGCTATCTTTTGTAAAGAAGTTTGGATAAGTATCTCTCATCGTATTCCCAATTATTGAAATATTTTTCAGACTGAAATTTTTGCGATAATGTCAGCAGATAGGGTACTATACGATCTCAATATTTGTGACAACCAAACAACATTACCTCTTACCTTTATTAATCAGACAATGCAAGCAGGATCTGTCAAGGCTGGGTCTGGGTCTGACGCATGGTGACTTCTGTGAAATGTCTCTCATCGTATTCCCAATAATTGAAGTGTTTTTTTGGCAGAATATTTTGCATTAAATGTCAGCCTGTAGGGTACTTTACGATCTCAATATTCGTGACAACCAAAGAACATTACCACTTCCCTATTAATCAGACAATGCAAGAAGAATTTGTCAAGCCTGGGTCACCTGTATGACGTAACATCTTCGCATAGGGGCATATTAGTTTGTCAGAACGGGATCTACTCTTGATATCTTGAACACTGTTAGGTTTTATCATAAGCAGTGTATTCAGATTCTTTCTTCAAAAAGCGCCAAGTTATTATGATCGTCTTTCAAGAAAAACGCACAAGACTTCTTATAACCCGAAATAGGCGGAATAAATCGTGGTTGATAGAAGTAATAACAGGGCACATGTGTCGCAATTGAAAAGTTGAGTGAAAATTGGAAACAGTCTTCCATACTTTTTTTTCGAATGATCTACTCTAGTCGCTAAGAGAAACTGTTTTCTTGGCAGTGACTTCATATCCAATCTTGGGAAGCTAACTGGGTATAAACCGAATGACATATTCAGATTTTACCTCAACTCTATAGGCTAGATCTAATACCATTCAATACGGAGTGCCTTCGACTCAACTTGACTGTTCGCGAGCAGTGAATTATTACGATAATCAACCAACCAATCAGATCGATTCCTTTGTGATATCCTTAAATAAATAATGATTTATGGCATTAGTACACTTCGACCTAAAAGCTAAAGTAAAACGTCTTACATACTTACGATTTAAGAGAGCTGAGAAATTGTGATCGTAGTTATTATTTGATTCTTTCGGATGGTTTTGTTACACCCCACAAAAAAAGAACTTCCGAAAAAGAAGTAAAATTTACTCCATTGAAATACTGAAGAAGACCTGAAAAATTGATGATTTTAACACAGGCTTGTTAGAGGAGGGGTGACCTATTTATTTGATTCCTAATTCACTACATCTTAAGTCATTCTCAGGAAGTAATTTTTATGTTCATAAGAAATTTCATTTTAAATTAAAAAAAGATTTTTCATGATCACTGATCTAAATTTTATGTATTTAAATTTTCTTACTTTTTAGTAGTTCTTTAGTCCGGATAGTTTTTTCGCCCAGAGGCGAAAAAGAAGTAGAATTTACTACATGGAAATCCTGAAAAAGACCTGAAGAAGTGAGGTTTGTCATAGAAGATATGTCTTTTATATTTGATTACAATTTCACTACATCTGAAGTCATTCTCAGAAAGCAATTTTTTTAATTAAAAAAAATGGATTCTTTTCGCTTCTTTGAAAGTCAGTAAACAGCACTTCCACAAAAGGTATAAAAAATCATTGCTCTTTTGAAATGTCCCTTTGCAAATAATGAAAATAATAACAGGATGATAATTAAAGATATTTTATTGAAATTTAAAACTAAAATGTCCTTGGCTCCTTTAATTGTGCCTATTTGTTTGCAAGAAATATGTTTCACTTAAATTAATATAATTTCAACTGTATTAGTGCACATCATTTACTAACATTTCATAAACGAGTGTATCTATGTAAAGTGTATTTAAAAAGGAAATCAAATAATAGTTTGGCAAAGAATTGGTTACACTTAACAAATTTGCATGGAAATATATTCATTTCAGTTGAGTATTTGTATATATTATTGATGATGTTGAAATCTGGTCTCGAGTAAGAGCCTTAATAAAGCAGATAGATGCCTGATGAACAAGAAATTGCATAAATTGAAACATATACATAGACGTAAACACATTTAGATTTGTGTATATAATATATACATATATCTTATATACTTATTTTCCTATACATATGTATGTAAGAATTTATTTACAGAGCCACAAAGTGGTATGTTAGAGAAATGGTTAAAAAGTAGAAGACATTCAAAAGAATATATTGTTTGCTACAATTTGTTTTTTTTTTTCTTTCTTTAAAGAAAAAAAAAATTGAATAAATTGCAAGTGTTAAAAAATCTTAAGAAAAAAATACTTTTTGGGTGGTTTTATTTACAAAAAAATGTAAAAAGATTTTTATTTTAAGTTTTCTAGTGCTTACGAAAAAAAAACTGTATAAAACACCTTCCAGGCATTTTTTAAGAACCATTTAGTTTCACTTTTTATCTCCTTCTTTACTACTACAATTTCAAAAAAAGAATGGAATTATTTTGAATGTGTTATCAAAACAAAAAAACATTAAAAAGGAATCATCACATCACAGTTACTCACACCTACTTTGACACTTAAGTAGAGTTTGGGAATTTGAGCATGTGGTGAACATACGTACAAGCACAAAATTTACCCTCAAAAAATGTATTTGTTGCTCAAGTGAATAGAAAGTAAAATACATTTTATTAGTTTATACCCTACACCACTATAATAGGTGTTCGTACTGATGTTTGTAACACCCAAAAATATTGGTCCTACACCCACCTTAAAGTAAACCAATCGGCTCACTTTCTGAATCGATTTCCGTTTTTACGTTCGACCTTCCATTCACCGCCCGTCCGTCCATCCGTCTGTGCGTCCATGTAAACCTTGTGCGCACGGTAAGATCACAATTTTCAACATAATTTGATGAAATTTGGCACATACTATTATTTTGGTCCAAGGACAAACACTATTAAAAATGGTTAAAATTGGTCTATTAATTTGCCCCGTACGACCCGAATATTCAATTATGTCAACAAAAGTCGGCAAAACTTAGTTATATAGAACCTTAAATGACTACAAATTTTTGTAGTAATAAGGCCTAATTTGCCCCTAGCCCCCATTGAAACTCCCCTTCAGAAAATGACTTAAAGGTCAAAATTCACTTATAAACCGTAATAACATGATTAAATCCTATTTAAATAATTTTGAAGTAAACATAGATAGCTCCACTAACTTTTATAAGGATAGGCCCATATATACCCCTACTCCCCTGTGAACCATCTCATAAAAAAATCTCTTTTTTTTCTCAACAATTAGTAAATATATTTCGGAATAAAGTTAAAAAAACAAATCAAAAGTTTTATATTTTTAAAAACAATACACATTTTATATATACAAACTGGTGTAGGGTATCATAAAGTCGGTCATGCACGACTATACATTCATACTTATCTAATGTTGTGGCTGTTTTTTTGTTTTTAATAACTAAAGTAGTAAATGGTTAGAGAATATAATTCATTTTCTTGATCTTTTACTAAAGCTGTTGTTGTGACTCACTTTTGCAATGCAATTTATACGTTTCCTTTAGCTACTCTTGTCATTTGACAGTCATCATTATTGTCGCACCAAAATCACTTAAAAATTAAAAAAAGGTTTATGATAAATAAAAACTTCTTTCTCCCTTTGTATGCCGCAGTGTACGAGTCACAAATATTTTTTTTTGTCACTTTAACAGTTTGTTCCTTAATGTATCCTTGTCCTTTTATTCAGAGGGTATGTGTTTTTTTTTTGTAACCACCATTTGAATTTAAATTTTGTTTGTTTATTTTTTTAATATTTTCTTGTTTTATGTTTTATTTTGATTTCGATTTATTTGTTTGTTTGTTATTGTTATTTTATACTAGTTTACATAATAAGCTTAATATGTTATCACTGTTTTGCCATATTTAACGCTTCACTTGACTTATTTATAGAAAAAATTGACATTTTTGTAAAGAGATTTTTAATGGGTTTTCTAAAAGAGGCTAGAGTGTCTACATACCCAGCAAAAAGTTGGTAATGACTTGCAATTGTAACCTCTTAACTATTAACATACTTTTCAATGACTTCTACTTATCCTCTTTATTACACAGAAGTAGTCTAGTGACGTCTAATTAATAATGTG
Source organism: Lucilia cuprina (assembly GCF_022045245.1). NCBI lineage: Eukaryota > Metazoa > Arthropoda > Insecta > Diptera > Calliphoridae > Lucilia > Lucilia cuprina. The sequence continues at coordinate 30,960,759 of NC_060952.1, forward strand.
TTATTTTAATTTTATTAGTCAACTTCTCTGTGATATAGAAATAGAAACTGTCTATTTATATTCACTGATTTCTTTCATTACTTGTAAGCGATTGTGGTAAGTACTTTCCTCTTATGATATAAAATTCTGTTGTGTACCTATGTAAATTTTAAATTTTTACCCGCTTACATGATAGTGAAAGTTTTTGCTTGGTGCTTCCTTATAACCATTACGTTGGTACAGGACTTAAATATACTCGCGTTTTAAGCCAGTTGTATACAGTAGACATTTTCTGAGGACACTTTATATGGGGATGTGGTCAATAATGAACTGACCTCATAAGATTTGGAGAGAGTTTTGCGCGTAAGAAATTTGCTTATATGTAACGCTATTTCATAATATGAGAGGTAGGAACACATATAGACCGATCCTCATAAACTTTGGTGGGGAGATTTCTGATTGTAAGAAACTTGCTTTTTAGTACTAGACTCGTATTTCTAAGCCAGTAATAGGCGTTAAAGACAATTTTTAGAGGGGACCTTATGTAAAGGGTATGGACAATTATAGATCGATCCTCAAAAACTTTGATAGAGAAATGTTATGCAGAAATTCAGCGTATTTTTAAGCCAGTAATGGTCGTTAAAACAATTTTTTAGAGGGGACTTTATATGAGGGATAGGGTCAATTATGTACCGATTTTCATGAATTTGGTGAGAGAATTTGGATTATATGAAACTCATTTATGTCAAATATACTTGCATTTTAATTACCAAAAAACCTTACCTACAGGAAATATCTGTGCTTTCCACAGATAGACGGACAGACAAAACTAATATACCCTCAACATTTTTGATAGTTCACAAGGACTACTTTCTTTGTGAAATTTTTTTAAAGCGGACCTTGGCATCTTACCTCTAGCAAATTACCTCTAGAGTCTTTAAATATTGCTCAGACAACATTAACATCCGTATGAACATTTTGAAAAATAGACAGACTCCCAGCAAAAAATGGTGCCAACTTAGAAGCAGATTTGTAAAGCAAAGAGCAGTTGCTACCGCTTACACTTGTTATGAGAGATTACATTTTTTTGTATGGGATTCCTCGCGTAGATGCTCCCCAGTAAAATATTTTCAAATTTTGGTAATGATTATTGTAGGATATGTAGTTACTTCATACATTACTTGGTAATGACTTCTCGTTTCTATAGTGTATGTCTAATAAAGAATTAGTTAGTGCTTCTAACCGTAGTCGATTTTGGAAGTTTTTTCAAGAAATTATGATATTTACATTTGTGTGAAAACCATTGAATATAGAATGGTAAAACAATTTTTTAATTGGGCATTAAGTAAGAGAATAGAATAGCAAACATGAAAAATAACTGTAAAACTAGTTTTAAATCCGGAAAAGTCGGGTAAGCAGATTTGTAACCAGTTATTTGTTGGTCATCGTCGAACGAAAATAAGTAGTTATTCACCCAAAAAGTAACTACTTACACTTTTCTCCAATATTACTTGTCTACTTACCGGGTATGTAAAGATTTTGCTTGGTCTGCTTAAGGAATGCAAAATGTGCATATTTCACAACGTTGGACTTGTGGAGATTTCATTGAATTTATATTATTTTTCGACACAGAACATAAGAAAGCAGTTAGGGATGCAGTAGTTGCTTCCAAATCAAAAATTTGTTTGGGGGGCTAGTATTGTTGGGCGTGGCATCTCCCATATTAAAGTCCTATCAAAAGTTATCAATTTTTGACAGAAATTAAAATCCCGCCAAAAGTTATGTGTTAAGTAACGTCTCAGCTTTACGTTCAATAAAGAAATATCAATTATAATTAGGTGGCTCTTTTGTTCACTCTTCAACAAAGCACATTTGGTCGTTGAAAATCGCCTTTTTGTATATTCCATAGGATTAAGGGGATACAAATAGATTGGTCGTGGCATCTCCTATATTAAAATCCCATAAAAAGTTATGAATTTTTGATAGCCACAACGTCTCAACTTTACTTTTGAATAATGACTTATCTATGACAATTGATTGGTTCTCTTGTTCACTGTTCAACAAAGCATATTTGGCCGTCCATTATCGCAGAATACACCCCACTTTACTATGATGCTTCAGTGAATCAAAAGAGTTACTTATCCTACTGCCGCCGATAAGTATCTTAGCCTTCTTCTGTATGCAGCACTAATAAAGACTTCGAACTTCGACATATACATGAGAGTTGTATTCCATTTTTGTTCGGATATATGTAAGTGGTGTAGATAGTAAAGAGATCAGATAATAGAGTGAACATTTCTACCGGTATTTCACTGAAATTATTTACAGTTTCCGATTATTTAAAATTTATCCATAGAATATATATTTGGCATGGATTACTATCAATGTAATCATTGATTCTTTAATTAGAAAGTATTCTGTTGCAAAAAAAAAATCAATAAAAAAACAGATGTTTTCCTTCCAAGTACAAGGCGAATCTTTCGATTATAGTATATAAATATATCACTCCTAATTGATATATAATTCATAATGACCAATAAATTATATTCTGGTAATAAAAATCAATATTTGTATTTATAGTTTAGCTTTTCCAACAAAATCTATAATTATTTACGCTTTGATTATAAATAGAACATTAATAGAAAATTTTCTCTGCCTTAAAGTGACAATAACAATGTGATAATAATTTTCCAGTTAATAATAAAAACAAATTGGCAAAAATTGCCACAGTTACTAGAGGCAACAATTAAAAAGGACAGAAAATATTAAATTTCTATATTAATGTACAATAAGACGAAAACACCCCACAGTCCATGATAACCATAATTTCTGTTGCATCAACATCCGTGCATAATCCAAATAACATAATTATCGTTATGATGATGATTATTGATACTTACTATAGATGCAATATTAATGGAAATAAGTAAAATGTTAACTAGAAGCACAAGATTTGTATAGAATTTCTAAAATGTCTAACAAAATAGCACCCTCCACCCCATCACCAACCAACAATATGTGAACATTCATTTATTGTCATAATGTCGCTGTTAGCATTTACGTTCTTTTTTTTATTCTAGACACAAAATTTCTTTTTGTTGATATTGTTGATCATTTGTGAATGGAAATAATAGAAAATTTGCCACACTAGCTGTGAAACAAAGTATTAGAGTTGTGTAACTAATTATCAATTGGAAAGAAAGAGGATGGTATAGAAATATCTATAATAATTCAATTTTAGTGGTGGCTACATACACATATGACTGATGTATTAGTAGACTGTGTACAAAAGAAGAGGGTGGCAATGAGGATGATACGTTAACAATTATTTGGCAATTTCTAAACATGTTGCAAAACATTTTTTGCGTATTTTTTTTGACGGGTTCATGAAACTAAGCAGATGATTTTAGGGTATAGTGAGTCTGTCGTAGCGTTTGTAAAAGCCGTGATACACGGTTGTCAGATCTTACAACGTTGTCAGTTAAATGTTCATAAATTGTCTAATAATTGTCTGAACTTACACTTTTTCTCTTGTAACGTTGTCAGAAAAAGCATTACCGAAAAAATTGCAAAACAAAATTTTTAAGTTGACAGTTCTGCACATTTTACTTCCAACGTTGTAAGATCTTAAAACCGTGTATACATAGCGTAAGTGTAATTAAAAGTTAATATTTCTTTAGCTTGAAAAAAACAGACTTCAACAGACTAACAAATATTCTCCCGGAATTTTCACTTAAAAAATTGATGTTCATGTCGGATGATATCAAAGCAGCTTAATATAAGAGTTATTACGGATAAAATGTGTGCTTCCATTGGGTTAGTAGTTAAGTCTATCAGATCGGAGGTTGCGGGTTCAATTATCCCGTGAGACTTTTTTAAACAGAACCAGTAGATACCTAGACATCTACTGGTCCTGTATTTTATCATATTTGAATAAATATAAGTACAACTTCCTTGTAACCAAATAACTAACTAAAAGTAAATGAACTGTTCACAAAATTTTTCCGAATTAGCTCCTCCAGTTTACGATTTGTCTATTGTATGTATGAAGTTATTAACAACGTTTCATACTAGTGCCTCAACTAAGTATTCAACATCGAGCTTGTGTATATATTATGATAAAAGTCATTTATGTCTACTCGTCACAATATCTCTAAACGAAACTAATAGGTATTAATCATTAAGACTCGGTCCACACTAGGAAACTTTTGTTAAGAAATCTTTTCTTAATTTTCTTTTGAACTTTCCTTGTTTGTTTCAGAAATTGTAAGTTAAGAGAAGAAGACAAAACATAACAAGTTTCCGAGAACGAGAAACTCCGTACTGCGAGAGAGATGAATAATATTCTTTCTTTTTCTCCCTTACGCAAAATAAAGAGTCCCAAAAAAAGTTTCCTAGTGTAGACCGGTACTAAGTGATTAAGATACATATGCAATATATTGTGACCTAAGTAAATCCTTCAACAACTCGAATATCTGGAACGTAACCAATACAGAACCCACAATGAATCAAAGTAATTGCATAAAAGGAAGGAAGGCATGAAAAATATCTGCATTTCGAGAAGAAGCCATATTTTATTACATTTTCCATTACCTCTTATGGAAGCGGTAATGGAAAATTAAAAAAAATCGCCAAATATTCACGACAAATTTATCGTGAGCTTTCTTGAGACATTGATAACTAGTAAATTTCATATGTTACAGATTCAAAAACTAAGAAAAGTTTGTCAACAAATTTTAATTTAACCCAATTAAACCTTTCAATTTTACATTGGTAACTAAGAGAACCTCCGAATACCTCTTAGTTTCGTCATATAAATTTGTAGTATTTGCAGTTTGGAGATCAAACAGTTCTGATTTAGAAACCGAATTCAAAACGCTATACTTAGTATAAGCGTAGTTTTAGTTAGACATTATCCAGTTCTGGGATAATTATCCTGATAATTATCCTTATTAGTGTAAGTGTCAAATCCTAAGAAATACACCTAGGGCACCCGTTGTTCAGAAATTCAGTTTTTGTTTTGATGTAATTCCCAGTGTTAACTAGGAATGTTATTTCCGGAATAACATCACTTCCAAGTTACTACTAGCTAATTTCGACGAATACTTGATAGTGGCAAATAAAGAGCTCTAGAGTTTTACTACCCTCTCCAAATGCAATACATTCGTCTGAATCTACACGTCTAACTTTGTATAGATGTGCTCGTAGTCCTGTGTGTCCAAGATTTCTCGTCTTGCACTTATCAAGGTAACTCTATGGTTTTGCCTATCCCATAATTTAATTTAGCTTTAGTTGCGTTTAATGATTTTGCTGTTAACAGGTTTAATACGTCAAGCTCCAATTACTTTAAAGTAATAACATTCGCCATTTCGAAGCCGAAAACTCCCAAGTGGCCTGGTGCCCATATGATGTAAGCCTTACTTCTGGGAAAATGTTGAACTAAGCTCTGTTGGCGCTGTATTTATTCTACAATAATTTACACATTCCGTTATTGCTCGGACTTCTGCATGGATGCTTGTGTTATAATTAGCTAAACAGTGTATATTTCTGTTTCTGGGTCTTCAGGCCCACTTTGTAAGGGCCATTATTATTTTTAGCAGAGATCGAGAGCCATCGAATGCCATTTTATTTTATCGAACTTTAGGGGATTTCGCTAGAATTGTTATTTTTGTCACGATCTAGAGCTTTCAAAGACTTTGCACAAATTTAGACGATTACACTGACCATGAAGATGGCCTCAGATTTTCTCCTCTAGGATTTCAGATATCGTGTTCTGAAATAAATGCAACTTTTGGCCAACTTTAAAATATTCTTACAATAATGGCTGAACTTCTGACATAACTTCTTTCCTCTTTTCCTTAGCTTGACTTAACAACAAATTAACAAAAACTGTTTTGTCAACTTATTGTTACGAGGTATCATCCCTTGAAGTTGACAGACAGACATTATTAAGTTGAATCATAAGGTGGTTTTCAGTCAGTTGGAACTTCAACAGATAGATAATTATATATTTTAGTTCCCTATAAACAAAATTTACGAAGCATAATATCCTCCTAAATATACGAAAAACCATCTTTAGATAAAGATATTTCGACATAGAATGAAGATATGGACTTTCGTATGGCATTTAACATTTTTCAAATAAAGTTGTCTTGGAGCTGCTATAATGCCTTAAAAAAGGTATTATAGCAGCTAAATTTAAGAATACTATATCTCATATCCCAAATGTGATGGATAAAATCAGTCCTTTACAAACGTCTAAGCGTTTCCACATTTTTTAAATTTTGTCAGTTGAGATCAAGAGACATCACGTTCTCCTTGACTACGTTGTAGTTTTTAGCATCTCGTGAAACAGCTCCTTGTCTGTTCATGTCAATATCATCCGACTGTAGTATGCATTCATATTCGTTCTCTAACGACATGTTCTAATCAAACATGTTTTCTACAACTATCAATTTAGAGGACAATAATAAAAAAATTGTCATAACGACCACATGGGTTGATTTTCTTTTGCAATTTTTGTCATACATACATACGTATGTATATATCCTTCTTCGATGAATACATGGATTTTGTCTATTGTTAATAGTTATAAAAGAGATGTTATGATGAGTATATGTGCATACCTTTAAAAATGAAATGACGAATTTACTGTCAGGTGTATAAAATATTGTTGGCAAATTAAATTGATTGCCATTTTGAAGCTTATCTACTTGCTAGCAATTGCTCATTTGGCGTTTTACAGTCGAGACTTTTTGTTGATTTCAAATCCTGTATGAAATTCAAATCTTTTCCTTTTTTTCGTCCTGCCAGTAAAATGAAAGACGAACAAAAAGAACGATATTCAAGTTTCATTTACTCGTACAAGTGGAAAACTTTAATGAGCACATTAGTTTAACTGACAACAACATTTACAACATTAGAACTTTGTATATTTTTTCGCATTTGTAGTTCTAAATACATTTTAATCTTTATCTTCATTTTTAAGTTGTTTGTTTGTTTGTTTGTTATTTTTCATGTTTCCATGTAGTTTTCTTCTCTTTTTTTTTGGTTCATTTCAAAGTAATTTTCGGTTTAGTTTGGGTATTATAATTATTCTTAACATCCACCTTCATTAATTGTTCCACCTTTAAGTAATTTTTCAATGACATTTAAGTGGTTGAAAAACATTTTCCCTTGTTTTTTTCTTTTCTTATTCGTATCTTTGGTTTAGTTTAGAACTTCGTTTTTCTTCTGTTAAGATAAAGTGTATTAAGGGAGAAATAAGAAGTTTTTATTTAAGTTTCTTTAGCTTTTTACAATTATTTTCTTTGGTTTTTTTTTGTATTCTTATGAACTTCTCTAAGGTTGTTAAGGTATTTACAAAACTTTGGTTGTATTAATATAAATGTCTTAATTATAAATTGTACATTTTTCGTGGCTTTTTTTTATAAATGGGTGGCAAAATTAAGTTGGATGTTGTTAAATGTTGTTGAAAATTGTAACGTAGTAACGAAGAGTATTTTAAAGTTTTTATCTATATATGTATGTATATAAAAATTAATATATATTTATATTAATATATGAATGTTTGTTTGGACTTTTTATTTTAAAAATTTCAGTGTTTTTTTGGTATGTCTGAAAAGAACTATAGGCTTTCTTTAGGCGTCTTAAAAGTCTTAAAAGTCGCGTATACTGCAATTTTACGGACAACTTTGACATAATTAAAATGGGCGTACCACCTTACATAGATTATTAAATTTTTTCGCAGCGACTTAACTGTCAATATAATTATTTAAGACAAAAAGTGATCGGACTAAAAGCTGTGGCACCTCTTTTATGAATAAAATACACAAAATTGATTATCTTGAAATCTATTTGAGTTAGAATCTTCTCCAAGAAATTTAACATTCATGTAAACATTTTGGGTAATAAATTGGCTGACTGGAGGAGCGACACCTCCCTAATGAACTATGAATACAAAAATTCGTTGGTATTTGAAATTATGAGTAACTGATTCCTAAAATTTGGAACATTATGGGGAAAAAAGAGGAAGACTTTCCTTTAGCTTTAATAGTTTCTCAGGTGATTGATAGATAGATAGATAGATAGATGGATGGATAGATAGATAGATAGATAGATAGATAGATAGATAGATAGATAGATAGATGGATGGATAGATAGATAG
>NC_060952.1:30969004-30984977 GCF_022045245.1 Lucilia cuprina
AGATAGATAGATAGATAGATAGATAGATAGATAGATAGATAGATAGATAGATAGATAGATAGATAGATAGATAGATAGATAGATATATATATAGATAGATATATAGATCTTTTACCTGTGTATCATACATAATTACAACCCTTTACATCCGTTCTACCAGAATGAAACCATAACCCTAGCGGATGTCACTGATGCCGGATTTTGTTTCCGGCTTAAATCAGCTGAATCCTTTAGTTAAGTATACCTTTTTTTACAAATTGCAAATTATAAACTAGAAATTATAATCACTCACCTACAACATTAATTCCGTTACAAACTTTCCCAACCTTTAGCATTTTCATAATTTACCACAAAACTTTTCCACTATCATTACTTATGTACAAAACTCAAATACAATTTAAATATCTAGTAAAACGATTAATTTATCTTTAGCTAAGCACAACCGCCGTCTGTTTTCAAAAAAGGAAATATTGCTCCTAACTAACCCCAACCCAACTACTAACTATTAAACCATTTTAATACATCTTAAAAACCCTTAAGTTGTGGTTAAGTTTACGTATGTACAAAGAATTAGATGGCCCCACAAAAGAATGTATTAATTACAAATGCGCGGTTCTTGCAGGAAAGCAAACAACAGAAAATTAAACTTTTTTACTTTCTTTACTTGTTGTGCCGTTGATAGAGTGGGGGGGTATAAATTGTCTCAAGAAATGTTTAGCAATTTATAAGAAACAACTATGGTCATAGACAACGTCTGCCTTTCAATCGTACCAGCTTTAGAGGGAACAAAGACTTTTATTTTTAATTGCTAAATAAGTTTTGTGTTGTTTTATTTTTTAGCCGGAAACTTACTTTTCATTGCTCTAAATTAGTGGTCTGCAAGGTGGGTTTAATAGGAAAGATGTCTTTTTACGAAATTTACTTAAATATTTAGAAAAAGAGTTAAGCATGGTTTTTTCAGTGTATTATAAAATGTTTTCTTACTTTCATAAAATTAGTTAAAAAAGATTTTGATTAAATAATATTTCATATTGAGCATGAAATTTTCGTAAATATTACGAAAAAAGTTAAGCATGGATTGTTTTCAGTGTTTTAGTTGGTGTTTAGTTTTGCTTAAATAATATTTCGTATTATACACGAAAATTTGGTAAATATTATGAAAAGAGTAATTAAGAATGTTTTGTTTAAGCATTGATTATTTTAACTGTAGTGTGTTGCCTTGGTTCGACTATAAGTATTAATTCTTGTAGAACTTCTTAGCTTTTTACTTACAACTTCCCTCTTCTTCTTCTTTCTTCCTGTTTAGCAAATCTCAATTGTATAATTTGTTAAGATGTAACAATTTAGTAATTGAGATTGTGGTTGCTGAATTATTACACAAACAGAGACAGAAAATACACAAAATTACATTAAGGATGGGAACGATGAAGGAGGATGATGAAGTACAAAGTATAAATATTTTCTCTTACAAAACACAAGTATACTTCAATTAAATTTAAATTAAATTTGATAAATTACTAAACAAACTGCTGATGTTTTTATATCGTTATAATACAGCAAAAAATGGTGAGGGGAAATCTAATAAGAATAATAATTACAAGTGTATCAGTTGATTGTATAAGAGATTGATAAACATCATAACAACAATAGAAAAGGATAAATGTTATCATTAAGTTAAAGCCAAAATAGTGTTTACCAAAAATAATACAACAGGAGTGTGTTACAATAAAGTGTAACTGATTTACCATCCAGGCACATCCGCCAATTCATCAACATTTTTTTTTCATTCTTATTTAAATTGTGTGAGAACGCGTGTGTTCTTTTTTTATTCTTTCTTTTCTGATAAAAAAATTACACTTTGCGTTAACAAAATATTAAAGGACACGCGTCAAACGTTTAGCTTCTTAGAGCAGGATCGTAACAAGAATGTGTGTGTATATATAAACAACTCTATTTAAAAGCAGTTAACCACGTAATTGTTACACGTGCTGTGAGCGTGTGGCATCTATAACTGTTTTTCAGTTATTCCTTTCTGTGGTCTTTACTTTACGTATGGGAGTTACCCGTAACGTAGCGAATTGTTTTTTTCTGTTCCTTTTTTTTATTTTTTAATTCAAAGTCAGCGCATAAAATCAACTAGTTTCACACTAATCCTTACAATTTCATCTATCTACACATACAACCACCATGCTTATATGAATGAACATTCATCATTTTCATTCTTCTGAATTATTTTTATTTTTCTTTTTTGAATAAATTTATCATCTAGTTCTCAATTTAATGCTTGATTTTGGTAACGTTCAACATTTTCTCACCAAAAAAAAAAAATACGATTTGTGTGTTGTGGCACGGCAGATAAAATTGCATATAATTTAATGCTTGTTATTATATAATTATTGAATTGTTTCGAAATTTGTTATGCGTATTTGTAAATGATTGAACTGTAAATTGCTGGTAAATTTTAGTGGTTAAAATATAAAGATTTATTTATATTTAGGATGGTCATCTGTGATTCGGTTTTTTTTATCCTACACCACAATATGTAGAGAGGGGACAGGGGCTTGTAACGTCATTTCTAGACGTCATGTAACGTCATGGTAGACTTCTGTCTACCAAATCATCGCTATTATCGTATTTTTAAGCCATTAATGAGCGTTGCAGTCATTTTCTGAAGGGGACCTTATATGGTGGGTAGGGTCAATCATGGACCGATCCTCATAAAATTTTGGATAGTGATTTTGAATCATAAACAACTAACTTATTTTTAAACAAGTTATGACTGTTAAAGCTGCTTTTCGATGGGTCACTTGTATGGGAGCTATCCGAATACGTAAACCGATATTGCCCATTTTTAACCCTCTATCGTGCTTTCAACAGACAGACAGACAGACGGACGGACGGACGTACAGACGGACAGACATGGTTAGATTTACTTAGAATTTAATGAGGACCCAGAATATATATATACTCTTGTGGGTCTTTGACCAATATTTCGATGTCTTGCAAACGGAATGACAAAATCTTTTTTGATGTTGGGTATAAAAAGTTTTGCTTAAATAATATTTTATATTATATACGAAAATTTGGTAAATATTGTGAAAAAAAACAGGAGTTTGTAACGTCATTTCTAGACTGATCCTCGCACAAAACTTGTTTACGTAGAAATTCACAGCTATTCTCTATTTTTTGAGGCAGTAATGAGCGTAAAAGTTATTGTCTGAAGAGGATCTTATATGGTTGGAAGGGCCAATTATGAACCCATCCTTCTAAAATTAAGGAAAAGGTTTTTGGCTCCTATAAAACTTTTTTAAGTTGAATTTTACTGTTATACATGCTTCTTAAGTTCAGTTATGGACAATAAAGTCTTTTACGAAAAGATTAGGCTCCTATAAAATATGATCTTGTGGAATTTTACAGCTATAGAGTTTTCTTTCAGACAGTTCTGAGCATTAAAGTCATTTTCTAAAGAGGACTTTATATGGGAGGTAAGGTCAATTATGGGCTTATTCGTATAAAATTTTACAAAAAGATTTAGGTTCAAATGAAACAAGTTTTTCCTGAATTACAACGCTATAGATGCTTTTTTTAGCGAGTTTCTGAAGGGAGCTAGGTGATATCGTGGACCGATATATTCCATTTTCAATACCAAACAAACTGCATTAACTAAAAGTATTTGTGCAAAATTTCAGCTCCCTAGCTACCTCCATTTGGAGTCTATCGTTCTTTTAACAGACAGATAGACGGACATGGCTAGATCGTCTTAGAATTTAATAAGGAACAAACGGAATTAAAAAAAAACAAAATACCATTCAAACTTCATTAAATTTTCATAACAGTTGTCATATGTTCGGCCATCTCCGACAATACTTTCGTTTTTTGTTAGACCCTACACCACTTTAGTAGGGAGGGTATATTGGATTTGTATTTCTTTTATTGTCTCATTGACAAAGCCTATTAATAATGGTAAAGAACGGTTCATTATATTACACAGCCCTCATACAACTCAAACCTTTGAAATTTTGAAATCAAACTGTAGTTTGAAGATAGTACATGATCTTGTATTGTCCCAGAGACGTAGCTAGGACACAACTGAACCTTTGTCTCATTGACAAAGCCTATTAATAATGGTAAAGAACGGTTCATTATATTACACAGCCCTCATACAACTCAAACCTTCGAAATTTTGAAATCAAACTGTAGTTTGAAGATAGTACATGATCTTGTATTGTCCCAGAGACGTAGCTAGGACACAACTGAACCTTCCGAACAGTGGTTTGAGCTATTGTCCCAGAGACGTAGCTACCATAATACTGAATCTTCTGAATAGGGGTTTGAGGTACTGATTATGTTTAATATAATTGTATCTCGACAATAAGCGGTACAACAAAATATTATACTACGAATACAAGGAACCTTTAAAAAATAGTTAAATGTCCACAATTCGCGTAAAAATTCAAATTTCCTGATCAGCTGCAGTTATCATCCTAAGATTCAGAATCTTTATATCAGATGGACTTTTTTACATAAATGTTTTCCATCATTATTCATAAGGAATTCAATGGTTAGTTAAACATCGCTTAAAAGGTGTTTGTATCTTATTTCGACAAAGTCTTGACAATGACAAGGAAAATCTAATGAATCCTATAAGCATTCATCAGATTCTGTTGGTCCAAAACACTATTAGATTACCTTCGAATAGGTGATCATATAAAATAATGATTTATTACGCAACTTAGAACCGTACACGTACAGCAAGAATTAGGGGTTTAATTTTAAAGTTTCATCTAACAAAAATCATGTATCAAGTATCAAAGTCCGATAATTTCGGATCGAGTAGTGCCGATGTTTGTCTATAAAATTTCGGGTAAACACTGACTACATGAGTGATAAAAGTCATTCGTGTAAAAATGTTACTGAGAGTACCGTTATATAACGGCCAACTTTGATCTACTTCATTCTGCTTCATTTAACAGAACAGAATGTCCACAAATAAGTGTTTCTTAATGTAGGTCCTAAGGAGGAATATGTTTTAAATACTTCAACTTCAAAGCAAAATATCCAGGGAAATAGCATTTATATGAAACCCCTGCTCCATGTAAAGTCGTTTTTGCATCGAATCATTGTTTGCTATTTTTCGCTAATCCGAAACGTAAGCTATCCTATGTGAAGACCGGTCAACCAAAACTCACAATGAGCTATTGAAACCTGGCGAGATCAACATAGAGAACATAAACTAGATGCAATTGATTCGATTAAAGTGAGCATTCGCCAAAAAAACTTCTAAAACATGCGACCAAATAATAATAACTAAATTTGACAACCTTCATTGAATAGTGGTTTAACAAAATTGCAAATACGCTGACTTTCAATGATCTAACAGGCTGCAGAAACTCTAGACGGTTAATATTAAGAAGATCTTTAAATTTGAATTCTGTCTCTTGTTCATTAAGTTTAACAAAGCGTCTTCCAATATATATTCTAGAATGGCTTTTATTGATGTTCATTTTCTCTAGTTTGTTTCTTATTCACTTTTTTAATGTTCTTAAGTTGTAACAAATTTTGAATATTTAATTTTAACCAAAGCAACCATTCCAACCCAACTCTAGTCTTTTAACCTCAAAGTCATAACATAACACATGTGTGTTTTTTTTCATACAACATTTTATACCTTTACAAAAGCTTTGATAATTTCTCTAGTCCCCTGGTGATATTTTAGAGTTTGTAAACGAATAAATTCGATATTAAACATGTTTAACAGAAAAACACAAGGACATCAACACTAAATGTTATTTTCTTGCCCATAGAGTTTAGGGGGTGTTTTAATCAAATTCAGTTTGTTCTGTAAAGCATTTGGTTTTTGGTATATTTTTTGCTTCTTAAACCATTTATATATTGTAATCGAGCTAGCAAATCTGTCATAAAAATGATATTTTAGTATACCAACCATCCAACTACCACCACTACCGACTATAAAACTTTAGTTTCTAAAAGACAACAGCATCACAAATATCGTCATCACCACTTAAACATTATTATAATCATCTTCAGTTGCAGCAGTACTATTACTGACGACAATACATATAACGCTCTATTGAAATATTTTCCTTTTATTTGTGATTTTTTCGTATAAACTTTAGATACTTGTGCTTTATACTCTTGTAAAGAGTACTCTTGGGACCTTGTTTATGTCAACTTTTATTTTATTTTTTTTTTTGTCATTCCATAATATAATTTATTTTTATGCGTAACATATGAGCTCAAATTGTTTGGTAAAATACTCTCCTGTATAAAGTATTGTTGTAAATATTAAGGATTCTGGGGGTGTGTGTGTGGATTTTTGTTTGATGTTTAGAATTCATAAAAGAGGCATTTTAATTGTCATTAGTAGTCGTTATTGTAAACACTTGTATTTTGATTGAGTGTATTTATATCAAATAAAACAACATAAACAAAAGCAAATAAATCAGGAAACAGAGGAAGTATAAGAGATGTCCTTATGATTAATTTCAAAAATGTCAAATTTAATTTGTCTAACTGTCACATTTGTCATAACGCTATGAATGGTTATTATTTGTTAATGAGTTTTTTCATATTTATTCAATTATAATCAACATAAGTAGGAGTTAAACTATGTATACATGGTTGTTAGTTCTTGCGAAATTGACAGAAAAATGTTTAGAAAATGTCCAACAACTGTGTCAACTTACTATTTTTGTCTTGCAACATTGACAAATATACTTTTCTGACAAAGTTTTAAATCAATAATTGTAAGTTCACAGGTTTGTTTGACATTTTCTGATTATTTTTATATTATAGATCACCTGCTGTTAGGAATATAAGAAATTTAATCGTTCCTACTGAGTCTTGAACGAACTTATTTGTGACAAGTTACACTTAGTATAACTCCTAAATATGTCTACTTTGAATATAGCATGGTCTTTCAACAAGATCATACCAGTTCCATGTTCATTCTTAAACAATTTTGAAAAAAATAAGGATTAACTATCAATGGAAATTTTATTGGTATTTCTTAATGTACATATAATTTAATTTGTGAAAATATAGATTCAATATATCGCATACTTGTGGAAAGCTTACGGTCACGGTCCAAAGCTTTCGTGCAAACTTTGCCTTTCAGGAAAAATATATTATAATTGGGGATTTGATTAAAGGCTTCTTTACAATACCCTGACAGTTTCAAGATGAATTTCTGATGGCTCAAGCTGTTCATTGTAAGTAATACTTAAATATTTCTTAACATTGGGCCTAAGAAGGATCTGTTTTAAATATCTCAACCCGAAAAGTAACATCGTTTAGAGCTAAACTTTTAGAAGGTTATAAAATACAAATTTCCTGAATATAACTGTAAATATTCCTTTTATACCCTACACCAATTTAGTGAGGAGAGTATATTGGGTTTGTGCTGATGTTTGTAACGCGCAATAATATGGTAAAATTCGACTTTAATGCTTTAATATAAAAACTAAATCACACTTTATTTCTGCAACAGGTGTAGGGTATTATATAGTCGGCCTTGGCCGACTGTCTCTTGCAGTCTCTTTGTAATCTATGGGGTGACGATTGAATTTCTTCTTGGAAAAGCACCTATTAAAATAGCAAGTCACCTGGGCTCTCGGAGGCTAGGGGTAACTCTAAGTAGTACTTAAAATGAGTAATTTTGGACTGTCCAACTGAACTTCTGGGATTTGAAGCCCGGTCTAGCAAAATTTACGCAAAAACCACAAATCTATAGCGCTAACGTTTCCAATCTATAATTGATTCCTTTGATGTATATTCACGAAAAAACGCGAACAAATGTGGAAGCGTAAAATTTCATCATGACGACATAAAAGCCTATTTATAAAGAAGTAGTTGTTTAGTTTTACTCCTCTCGCCTGATATATCAGACCTTGTCCGTCCATGTATCATTTTCATTTGTTCCTGGACTTAAAAGGTGAGCACTTATTAAGGAACGAAATTTATGTGGTGCCCGATAGATTGAAAAAATTTATATTGTACAAATGAGGGTATATATAAGTTTCATCTAAGATCCAACAAAGTATATATAGTCCGGGTTCTTATGAAATTCCGAGTCAATTTAGTTATGTCCGTCTGCCACAAACACGTTTACGTTGGAAATAAGAAAAGGATATCAACAAAATTCACCCAAAATTTTAATTATTATCTAAAGCAGTTTAGTATTGAAAATCAACAAAATCGGCTTTCAATGTAAAAATTTATGAACAAAAATTTCAGACAAACTCGAAAAAATTACGTTTTTTTTCTAAGAAACTAGAAGTTTTCTCAGAAACTACCAAAGATATTTGGATGATTTTTTTCGTACATTATTTTTCTAAGGCTGAACAGAAGTAATACTATCAACGTAGATCTCAATCGGTCCACAATTGGCCATAGCTACCATATAAGGGCCACTGCCGAAAATCACTTAAACGCATATGTTTCATTAAATTCTAATTATTCTACCACTTTTTTCCCGAATTCCGGTCCATTATTGGTCTCATTTCCTCAATACGGAAACAAAAATTATGTCAAGTTGTCTTAAAAATTAGATAGTTAAATGGGTTTTAATAAAAATTAGTAACATTTCGTCCTTAAACAAATACAACCATGCTAATTGCCCATCATATTGTATATAAACTTCCATTTATTTTTAACTTCTTCCCAACCGTGTTCATAAAAAACGCATTACAACAATTCTTAATGATTTTCTAAATATGACTTTAATATCATTTTTCAACATGACACTTTTGCATGCAACAACAGCAACAAGAAATCATGTGAATAGTATTTATACCAGTAATCTTCCCCTCTTTCTTAACTCTTAGACAGTCACGTGTCACTGTTTAGACCTTTTCATGCTAGAAAAAACACATTGTTTTGTGTGTCAAACGGTATTAGAAGATAACCTGCTTCGAATTTGTTTTTTTGTTTTTCAGATTTCTACTAAAACTTTATTTTCACCGAAAAAGAAAAAACTTGCTGTGAAGAATAATCCAAATAGTGTGCCACATACATATACATATGTAGAGGAAGACAACACAGAAAAGGGGTGTTATCATATTTTGATGAATGTATGAGAGCATGTGTTAGTAATTTTTTTAGGACAAAATAGCCCAGCAGTTTTAACAAGGGTTAAGGTAGCCGTTTTAGATAGTAACTTCTTCGTAACTCCTACCTAATTGCAAAAGATAGGTACATCCGAACTGCAGGTATGTGTATGGGGATTGACTATGATTTCACATTGAGTGTAATGGTGACATCTGTGGATTAAATTACAATTTGTACTCATGTAATATTGAATAGATTTTTTTGTTATAATTGTGGTTGTTGTGCTCACATATTCTGTCTCTCTCCCAGGAGCATAAATGTGTAAGGATGTTTGTGATATGTGTTTGCATCGCATCTTTTTTTTATTTGTTTACATGTATTGGTTTGTCTGTCTTTTTTCTTTGTTCCTATATCCTTTTCCTTTGTGGCTATTAATATTTTAAATTGCTTGCAATAAAATACTAAATTTTTTATTTTTTATATTTTTCATATAAAATGCAATTTGATGTTTTTATGGTCGATTAAAAAATTATTGTATTTATTTTGTGGGCTTGATATCAAAAGATAAATATAAAAGAATGAAGCGCGAATGAATGGTTTGTAAATGATGATTGGTTGGATTGTAATAAAAAAATATATAATCATATGTTTAAAATTTTTTCGCACAAATTATTTTTTCATGAACTATTAAATTGGGTTTGTCGCAACTTTTACGAAGTAAACCCGATAATGTACTACAGACACCATATGTTTTTTTTGAGTACATAAAGACTGTTTCGTGCGACTTTGTCTAATTTTTTATATTCATCAGTAATTCATTTTAAAATACCGATTAAATCTATTGTCAGGAGTGAACTTTTTGAAGGAGATCATATATGGGCCTGGGATTTGATTTTCAACAAACAAATGGTTCTACTAAGAATCCAATAGTTTTAATTTTTCTATTAATAGAGAGATTTAAGTTCACTTTTTTTGGCAGATCATATATAGGCCTGGGATTTGATTCCTATATCGTATTTTCAACAAACAGATGGTTCTACTAAGAATCCAAAAATTTTACTTTTTCTATTTATAGAGAGATTTAAGTTCACTTTTTGAAGCAGATCTTATGTAGGCCTGTGATTTGATTCCTTTATCGTATTGTCAACAAACAGATGGTTCTACTAAGAATCCAAAAATTTTACTTTTTCTATTGATGATGATATAGGATTTATCCTTATTTATATAGCAAAACGAAGGATGTTTAGATTCCTAATAATATCTTTAACAAACAGACCAATGTATCATATTGGAAGGATTGTCTTAAAAGACAAACATTTTATCATTTCCAGTAGGATGGATGGGGGGATCATATGCCTCAGGGGCACATCTATCAAACCCGAATTATTTAGAAAACCGTGTAATCGATTTGTATCTATTTTCAAATATTGTTTTCGTTTATCGATTATCTGTCATTTCTTAAAGTTTGAAAGGTTAGTTTTACATATGATGGTAGGCAGACGAGATTAAATGTTTTTCAAAGGGCCGTAAAACATTTTCACTGTGTAAATTGTTTGTGATAACTTTTTAAATTTTTTCGATTGCAAAAATATATTAGTTAACAGATAATTATTTTTTTCGGTATCATAGTTTGAAGCATGAAAAGATATTAAATTAAACCGCAGATCTGCCCCTGGGGCACATGCGCCAATTGCAAGGAATCTATGCGATGTAGAATAAAATATTTTTAAAATATAGTTGCAAAGTTATTGAAAAAGAAACAATAAATATTTGATTAAAATAACTTAAGTCTGCAACATCACTTCCAAATAAGTTACAAGAAAAAAACATCAAAATAACATCTTGAGAATAGCATACCTTATTTAATAATGAGTGCTCATTATCATCCACATTATTTCATTCAGTTTAAAGGTAACACAAGTGATAAAGAACAAAACAGTTTGGACTAACAGGGGGTTCGTGGTCCGACCTCTGCTGAATACCGTTTATTTATAAATGGCATTCATTTATATTTGGAGTGAAAAACTTAGAAAACAAATCAATGCCTTGGTCCAAATCCCGGCTAGAGATTTTTTTATTTTTTTTTTTTGCTTTCTACGCACAAGCTGGTTAGAGAAGACGGTGGACCATATGCCACCTTTTTTTGGAAGCGATCTCGAGTTAAAGCGACAACACATATTTCTATTTTTTTATTGATTTGGATACTTAGATGTATTGGCTTTAGTTTCATCCATTTTAATCATTTCTATATCATTTTAATGTACATATTTCTTAAACATATTCGAATTGACTAAACGGCGATTCCGCTCCATCCATGGGGTAAATTTACCAAGGGGATGTAGATATTTTAACTCATTAAACAAAGTATAATACAAAAGTCTAAAAATTGCATTTCTTCGGATGTCTTAAACAACACATCCGCAGAAGCTAAAAAAATCACTTAGTTCTACTTTTAAAGTAGTGATAAATATAATTTTTGGAAACTACTTTGTTTTAATTTTGCTGGATAATTGTATAAAACTTTTCACGCACAAAACTAAATCGCTCGACTTTTTATGGACATGACTTCACCACACACCCTCTTTTGACGTATATCGATAATTTTTGATAAAAAAAAAATGGAAAAAGTGATAGGAAGACTGTAGTATATGTTCTTGCCTTGGTTTCAATGTGGAACCTCAACTCCGTTTTGTCTTCCAGTTTAGAGCCATCCGAGCCAGATTTTCGGACTTTCCTCTTCCTTAGGTTTCATATTAACAATAAAAAGAGAGAGTATAAGAACATTTTCGATTAAAAATTTATGAATTGAAGTCAAGAGATCTTAAAAGACGATTTTGTTTAAGTGGAAATGCTTTCCTTGAATACCTGCCTTGTTGATCTTAAATCGCGGCTGTAGTTTTACTTTCATTGGATGAGATGATGGCTATTGCATCTCCCTTGCGTTACTTCCGAGATGAAAAAACATCACTTCCTTTTTCAACCACAGAGAAAAGATGTCCTCGGTTGATTCCCCTATATGTGAAAGAGTTAACAAAAGATCTTATCCTGTCTATACAATTTTCAAGTATTGGTTAATAGTTTCTGATTGAATCTCAAGAATATTTCGGATATTATTATTTTTAAAGGTCAATAACTCTTAAACTATGGCACGAACCTCGACCTTTAAAATTACGCAATTTCAGATGACTTAACAACTGTTAATATAATTGACGAACTTGGTGTGCAGGAGATCGACTGTTAGATGACCTCTGTGTATAGAGTGAAATATAGTGCTAACACTAATGAATGAAAAATATTTAATTTCAGTTCATAAAAATCCATAATCATGTCTATATAGAGCCAACCATTAAGATTTTCCAACATAGTTCAGGCTTAAAAGGACTGTTTTCATCATTTAGAAATACATAAATGTCCCTAATAAAAACCCGACCCCTAATAAAAACTATAGTCCCCTTTAACTATGGAAATCTAAGATATCTTCAATTATCCAAAAATCAAAAATGTTCTTATTTAAATTTAGCTTGAAAATCTTCCTCTACTCTTTGTTTTCTTCAAAATAACATACAACAACAAAACAAAAATTTTCATCTTCATTTCGATTAACTTACTACAATTTCAATTAATTTCCACATAAATACTATCCAAATCCATAGCTAAGTATTTAAAACAATAGCAATTTAAAAGCAACTAAAGTTAAAGATTTTCTGACAGTATAAAGACTCAATCTATACGCCTAACAACTCCCACGCTTAATATAGCAGAAAATAGCTTTAAACGAAGAAAAAAAGTATTTAAAATTATCTTTACCCTGCACCCTATACAAGTGAGTACGCATATTTGTGTTATTGTTTGGTGTTTTGTATACTTATTTTTTTTTTGTGTGAAGTGAATAAAAAAGAAAACGTTAAAGCTTATAACAATACAAATTCAATTAAACAAATACAATAACATTTTTTTTTCGTCAGCGATAAATCCTAGTGATAACTACATAAAACTAAACATTCACATAGAAATTTTCTAATGCCAAAAGCTAGGCAAAGGCAAAACGCACAAGTGCACACAGACACACTCACACATACACAAATATGTACAATATTTGGTAAATACTAAAGGAAATAGAACAAATACAAAGTTATAGCATACAACAACAGTGTAAGTTTGTGTGTATGCGAAGGGGTATTAAGGGATGAGATTCCAAAACCTTCATAGTCTGCTAATTTTCAGAAAGTTGAACATTCGGAACTTTTGGCCATATCCTAGAGTAGCCTATAGAATAAATTATAATCCAATCCAATCAGAAACTCAGTTTCCAGGATATATTTTCTTGGAATTTTTAAAAAATAAAGTGGTCCCGATTTATTGGGATATATTTTCGATGAAAAACTTAAAATAGAAGAGCAGAGTTTAGTATGATTTTTTACTGGTGATCCGTATAGGTGAAAGAGTTAAACTCCTTTCTTTGATAATAAGTATAGTCGCTGCTGTTCCATTGTCGATAAAACCTGGTACCTTTATCATGTAGAACAGGAAGAGTTATCGGTTATTACTTTATTAAAGTCCAATATGGTCCTAAAACTTCATCAGCAGATATTTCTATATTTGCCTTCTGGCAGTAGGAATATAGATATGTTCACCTCGGAAACCAAAATCAATTTAATATATTTTACAAGGACTTCCGGCTGAAATCTGAGATTGTGATTAAGAAGACTGTAGTATATGTTCTTTCCCTGGTTTCAATGTGGAACCTCAACTATGTTTTGTCGCAGGACTTTCCTCTTCCTTCGGTTTCATCTTAATAATAAATAGGAGAGTCTAAGAACATTGAAAGCAACCTTCGATTAAAAATTGATGAATTGAAGTCAGGAGATCTTGAAATACGATTTTGTTTAAGTGAAAATGCTTTCCGTGAACACCTGCTTTGTTGATTTTATTTCACGGTGGTACTTTTACTTTCAATGGGTGAAATGATAAACGACTCGCAACTGCCCATTTCTTCATGTACAAACACTTTTCTCACGTACTTGGGCTATATAATCTCCTGACTATTGCTTCTTCCGAGATGAAAAAACATCACTTCCTTTTACAACTACGCAGATAGGATGTCCTCGGTTGATTCGGCAACAGAACCTTGATATGTAAACGGTAGATCGAAATACGAATTTGTTAAAAACTGTGATAATTCTGCTATGAACAGAGTAAACCCTGAATATTTCCTGATGATACCTTTTATCAATCAATACAACACCCTCATCTTCCGCATACATAGAGTTAGTGAGACGGATATTTTTCTCAAGAAAGTTGTGGGATCACTTTTCATTTATTCAAAAACTTCATTGAAGAAAACATTCGACTCATTCACTTTAGGTATACGGAAGATGGGAAGACCGATCAATTCCTCATCATATACAATTGCCACCCACTGTTGCTTAGTTCCACAGTCACTCCTTTGGCGCATGTATTTTGTTTTAACAACAACAACACCGAATTTTCAACATTATCTTACCACGAGATTGGATTTAAACCAGAGCCACTAAGTGTACTCCAAAGGGACCACTTCATTAACTGGGGCAAGACAAAGTCCGAAACTCGCTGGTGCATGTTATCGGTTCCAGTCTTACCAGATTAGATGATTTTCTGGTTTGACCCCAGATCTAATCATTTCAAAGAAAGGCAATGGATACATTTGACACAAACGTTACTATGATTTGTGTTTGGGTTGCAGACAGATCTGCACTCTAGAACTAATAATTTCAAGGAAAGGCCTTGGGTGCAAAAGAGTGCCAGACTAATCTGCTTTGAGTTCAATTGAATATACATGGAGGCGTAATATTTCATAGTGACAACGCTTTATTACATGTTGCAATACCTAATAGGCTTTACCGCCCGTCCGATTACACTTAGTTTCGTTCGGTCCGAATTGCTCACTTACTTCAGGATAGGATTACAAAATCTATACGATTTTATCCTCAAAAGGAAAACAGTTTTTTAACTTGGAATTCAAAAAATTTAAGAAATCTCAAATTTTAAAGTAATGCTGAGATAAAATTCTTACACTGCTTCTGTTATTTAATAGCTTTGGGAATCACTGTTTAATTTTCTATACTGGAGTTAAAAAACGCTAAAGTTAAAGACCACCCTCTCAGTAGTTCCTTGTCTATACATTTTCGAAAGCTCTTATTTTTGTCGGTTTGTTTTTTATAATTTACAAAATTCAATGATGCACATGAAATGCTTTTCTAACATTTTTAAACGCAACAACCCTCCTTCAATTTTAAAAAAAACATATAAAAAAGTTAAACAAGTAATTATTCATTTCACATGCACTCAAACCTCTAACACAGACTAAAGACACAAAGACTAAAGACACACACACGCACAAATAAATGAACATGGTCTCTAAATAATCTTCATTAATTCAGACACTTTTTTTTCAAAAGTTTAAGGTTCCTTAGCTTCTCCAAAAAAAAAAAATAGATTCTGTTGTTATTTTCTACAATAAATACGCGTGAATACGACAACACTTCCATAAACAACTTAATTGTCTTTTATGGATTTTCGTGGATTTTATTTCTGCATTTGATTTGTTTTGTTTGATTCTTCTCAAAATTTGGTAGGCATTTTTGCATAAATTACAGTAAAAGTTTATCTTTATAATTTCATTTAGTTGTTGCTGTTCTTTATTGTATACTTTTAAATTGGAAAGCAATTGTTTTGGAATTAGTTGAATTAGAAAACGTTTTATTTAATACATGAATTGTTATTGTTGTAGCTGAACGTTTTGCGATAAACTTAATCTAGGGAGGATTTAAATAAATGAAATTAAATGTTAAGTTGTTAAAACGAAACAGAAATATTTAAAGTATTTCTTTTAAAAGTGATTTTTAAATATTCACGAAAAATAAAT
>NC_060952.1:30985077-30995077 GCF_022045245.1 Lucilia cuprina
TAACGGAGATATGAGCAAAAAACCGAGACAACCTCTGAAGATTTCATCAAAAAAACCACATTTTTCCATGCTTTGTTAAAAAAGCAACAACAACACTGTGAATTGGATAAAGATGTACATGTGCGTGTGGAGATGTATTTGGTTTTATTCAGCTGTGTATTTTTTTTTGTATGTTTGCATGCTGTTCTGTTCTCACTACGGTAAGTGGGTATAACAAGAACAAGGAGATAGAGCAGTAACATATTGTTAATACAGCTGATATTTGTTTGAGGGTGGTAATACAGTTTGACGGTGCTATTACAGTACAACGGTTAATATTTCTTCTGCTACAGTTTATATTTGTTTGTGTGTATGTTATGTGTGACATGTGTGCAGAGATACAAAATAAATAAAAACTGTTTTTAAAACATACTTGGTGAAGGGTATATAAGATTCGGCACAGCCGAATATAGAAATATTACTTGTCTTGGTTATATTTAAGTCATTATCTAAATGGGACTTAAGACTTGATGTAGATTTTCATAGTTTGTCTTAAGCCAAAAAATTACTGTAGACGTTATGCTTTATCAACCGGGTCAGTGAATGTCTGATCGTCCTTGAAAAGTATCGAAATTGAAGAACTAGCATTAGGAGCCCCTAGGAACAGCAAGAACCGTAGCACAATACGCAGCTTGTATAGAGTTTTTTTTGGAGTCTTAGCAATGTGGCGTCTTAGAACTCTGACACAAAATGATGCATATGACTTGTGTCAGAAGTTTGTCATTGATAGATGAAGTCTTGTGCTAAAATTTGTTTGGGAAATGATCGACCACATAACCTTGGAGTTGAAAATGTTTCAAAACATTAGTGCAAAATCTCTGTTCATTGCAATATATATTACTTGTAGTAATATAAGTCAATTGACAAATGAACAAAAGTTTGATGGCAAAAAAATCAGAAAAGATCTACCCTACACCACTTTAATGGGGTTTGTGCTGATGTTTTTAATGCACAATAATATTGGTTCTATACACACTTTAACCATTTCACGCACAAAACTAAAGCGCTAGACTTTTTATAGATATGACTTCTCCACACATTTTATTTTGACGTATATTGATAATTTTTGATGAAAAATTGAAAAAGTGTTTTCGAAGGATATCGCAGGATAGTGTCCTTTTTAGAAGTAACCTTTTACTGTAGCTGTGAACTTAAAAAATGCGCTCTATATCGAGAAATATGTAAAATAATCTTAGGAGACCGGTGTCCCGTATACGTAAAAGTATACCAATCGGCTCAGAATCATTTTCTGAGTCGATTTAGCTATGTCCGTCTGTCTGCCTGTCGATCTGCCTGTCTGTTTGCCTGTCTGTCCGCCCGTCCAAGTAAACCTTTTAATCAATCTACAGGTCGCAATTTTGAAGATAATTCAATGAAATTTGGTACATGATCTTCTATTGTATCGGAGACGAAATGGTTAAGATCATTCCATTCACCTAGCCCCCAAACAATAGAACCCCCGAATATGGCTTGTAAACCGTGTAATGAAACTACAGGTCGCAATTTTGGATATAATTCAATGACATTTGGGACACGATCGCACGGGTCATTTGATTTATACTAAATTGTATATTGATACTAATGGAGAAAATTATGGAAATTTACGGGATTGGGCCTTTAATGTGCAATTATGGTCAGCTGTACATCAGTTGAAAGAGTGAATCGTTTTACTCTAATAAACGATTCACAAATTTTTATTTTTCTTTAAGAAAGATTGTAAGAGGAGTAGGATCAATTGTGGACCGATACTCATGTGTATTTATGTTTTATTTAATATTTCTTATGTCGAATTCTCTCGCTATACTGGTATTTTGAAAGGAACTTAAGACGGGTCACGATCAAATGTAATTGTCAAATTTTTCAATAGACTTTTTTTTATCAAGTTATATCATGATCACTGCGTAGTTAATATACATATATATTTATGACATCAATTGTATGGGATCCTTTCATACTTTTGACAAAAATAAGGACCTTTTAGTTTTAGAATTTTAATAATAATGCAGTATATATCTAATCATAAATCGGTTATAATTTTTTTTTTAATTTTTCATCCAATTAAGAATATACAAATATGAGACCAATTAAATTTGTTGCCATTTATCTAAACGAAATTAATTTTGATATATTAAATTATAATATACTTAAAAAAATGGTGGCATTGGTGGAAAAGGTGGTTGACGGAATGATTGGCGGCCAAACGGTGGATGATGGAATGATTGGTGACCAAATGGTTGAGGACGAATTGGTTGGTGACCAAATGGTGACTGACGGAATGATTGGCGACCAAATGGTTGATGACCCCATGGTTGAGGACGGTATGGTGGCTGACGGAATGATTGGCGACCAAATGGTTGATGACCCCATGGTCGAGGACGAAATGGTGGATGACCCCATGGTCGTGGACGAAATGATGGATTACCCCATGGTCGAGGACGGAATAATTGATGACCCCATTGTCGAGGTCGGAATAATTGATAACAGGGTCCTTCCGTATAAGATACAATATCTAATAATTAGAAAAACAACATGAAATATTCCTTATTTGAAATAGATTTTAAATTAATTACTTTTAAACCATCTGCAAGCTTCATCAACTACCCAACACTTAGGAAAGTCCGTTTTTGATCCATCACTTAGTGTAGCACATCGCTTCTCATCATCGTAACAATCGTATCGACATGGTCCATCAAACGGTAATGATGTGATCATTTTAATGTTTATTAAAAACACAGCTAAATAAAATGAATATTTTAATTTCGACATTTTAGAGTACACAAATATAAATGTAATGACTGTACAGTGTTATTTATATAGAGTGTTTTTTGTGGGGTGGAATAATTAAATTATTTGTTATTAATCAAAAATTTTCGCTACACCTGAAATTTGTCAATGCTAAAAATTTGAAAGTGATCTTCAAAGTTTGTAACCCGTAAAGTTAGGGCAAGTCGAATTACTTAATAAGTGCTCTAAATTTCTATACCTTTCAACGAAATATTCGTAAGTTGTCTTGAAGTTGAGATTTTGCTAAAGTTAAAAATTTCTATACCTAGAACTTGTTTTAAAATAAAACTAGCTCTAGAACGACTGCCGTGTGAAACAATTTATATTATTAAGTAATAACCTTGTTGCCATTACTTCTGGAATAAGTTCCTTAAAACAGTGTTTTGCTTCTAATTCTAATTTCTAAAGAGTTTTTGAGGAACTACCCAGTAAAAGCTTTCATTACTTTCATTAGGAAGTTAAAATGCTAAAATTTACTTACACAATAGTCGGGGGTAGGGTTATTTATGAGCCGATCCCTTAAAAATTCGTAGAAAGGTTTTGACTCTTAAGAAACTTACGTATAAAACAATTATGACAGTTTAACCAGTTCTTTGAAGATTCACTTGTATGGGAGCTATCCGAAAACCAGGACCGATTGTATGGGAACTATCCGGAAACCTGGACCTGCCCATTTTCAATACCAAACAAACCTTATCAATAGAGAATACGTATACAAAACGTCTAGTAATCGCACCTTAAGTGTAGCGAATTGTTGTTAAAGCATACAAATATAATTAAAAAGTCGTAAAAATTAAGAACTTTAATATTAAAATAATTGAAAAATTCACAATTGATGTCGTATTGTTGTAGCGCTGTATGTCTTAAAAATTTCTTAAATACAATTTTTTAAAACAAAAACAAATCAATAATAAAAAAAAATTACGACATACTGCGATACGATCATACAACACCAATTGTGAATAGGATAAATATAAAATGCTTTGAACTTATTCACTTTTATAGGATGTTTTTATTAACATTGTACAAATAGTACATGTATTAAGTATTCTTCATATGTTCATGCATTATATTTTATGGAAAGTCTGATCCAACAAATTTTATAAACAAACAAGTAAGAAGTCATAGTCAGGCGAGGCCGAACATATAATACCCTACACCTGTTACAAGAATAAAATGTGATATAGTTTTCATAATAAAGCATTTAAGTTTAATTGTACCTTGTCTCAGATATACCTAAGTCATTAATTGTTGAATAAAATTGTGGACATTTAAGTTAAAAACAATAGCACAAACCCAATATACCCTCCCCTTTAAAGTGGTGTGGAATATAAAAAGGTGGCATATATGGACCTAAACGACATTTTCAAACTTTATAAAAACCTTAAGTGATGGATAAATGAAATGATGGTAAAACCTGAAGTGATGGATAAATTCTGATGCAATTTTCGGCTCAGAGCTGCACAATCCTTTAGAAAACTATACTTTAGTCTCTAAGTCAAATAAACCTGTTTATGGAAAAATATCAGCTCTCTTACACGACCTGTATCTATAATGTATCTATAATGTTTTGAACAGGCATGGCTAAATAGTACCAGATTCTTAATGGAATGACATCTATTTGTTAAATGACACTGCAGATTTTCGTAATGATCGGCTCTTATTTAACCCTAGCCTCCATACAAAACCCCCTTCAAAAAATGTCTTAAACATCTTAAATTTACTTATAACCATTTGTATCGCAATGAAACTCAACATAACTAACTTTTATTTAAGAAAAATATCCGTTTCCCAATTTTATGTGGATCGACCCATGCTTGACCTATACGCCTATATAAAGCATCAATTAGAAAATAGTTTTTTTATCAATAAATTGCTTAAATACTTTGGAATTAAGGTAAAATTTAACATAAAAGCTTTTTTTATGAAAAATAAATAATTTTTAAAAAATACTCATGGTGTAGGGTATTATATGCTCGGCCATGTCCAACTACACTTTCCTACTTTTTATAATATGCAGCTTTCATGAATCAAATCTGGCCCATAAT
The DNA here is from genome assembly GCF_022045245.1 of Lucilia cuprina. Lineage (NCBI taxonomy): Eukaryota > Metazoa > Arthropoda > Insecta > Diptera > Calliphoridae > Lucilia > Lucilia cuprina. Next base: position 30,989,949 of record NC_060952.1, read on the forward strand.
GTACCTAAGAGTCTTCAATGTACTTTTTAAAATTAAACATCGTATGTCTTTTTAACAGTTTACAACTCACTCAACAACTTCTTTGTAAGTGAAATTGCAAGTACAAATGTATACACCTTATTTATAAGCCAGCATGGAAGTACTTACCACCAATGTAATAAACGTATTAAAATAATGAAATAATATGCTAATGAAGAAGCTGTGAAAAGAGGTTTTATTGGCTTTTTAAATTATTACTTTTCCACGTAAGTTTATACTGGGCACCTTTATTTTATTTATACATTAATTGGCGACAATGTCCAGCTGAAACACTTTTTACACCTAAAAATATAGAAAAAATTATATCACCAAATATCAAGAAAATAATAACGCTTAAACTTACCAATATACCTCTTACAAGCTTCTACATTAAGTAAACATTTATTGCTAAACTCCAATGTAGTTCCATCGTTTAGCGTAACACACTGTGGATTATATTCATATGTACAATATTGTGGACAATCGGAGTTAACGACTGGAGAGGAACTGATCATTTCTAAGCTAACTAGCAAAACAGCTAAGTAAATAAGATGTTTTAAAGAGAACATTATTTTGTTATTTAATAAAAAGTTAAACTGAAATAAACTAAAAAATGTGTTAACATTGCAACAGCTTTTATAGGGGATTTGCTAAGAGCTGATCATTTAGTTATCTAATATGTTTAGAAATTAGCTGTGTTACCTTAATACCTGCATACTTAGGTAAGGTGTTAAATTTGAAAGCCCACGAGCAGTCTCGGTTTTCGAAGTTTTTTATATCCACCATCAAAACAGATTTTGTCATTCCGTTTGTAACACGGATCAAAATATTGATCATAGACCCACAAAAAATATATACATTCTATTTCCTTATCAAATTCCGATCGCCATGTCTGTCTGTCCGTCCTTCTGCCTGTTGAAAGCACGATAGTGTCCGAATGAAAAGAGCTAGAGAGTTGAAATTTTACACAAATATTGCCCATTAGTAATGGGTAATATCGGTCCACGTTATCGAAAAGCCTTAATATAAGTGGTCTCCCAGAAAATAGCTTTAACAGTAATAACTGTTTTAAAAATGCGAGTGTAGCGATGAAATTCAACATAACTCTAATTAGGTCTTTTAAATTTTACAAAATTAGTCGTATTTTTTAACATTAAAGTGTCATAATTGGACGTTTTCACAACTAAAACGAAGCCGATGTACAAATGAGTCGTTAACGAACAGAAACTAGTTAAATCATTTTTTGAAAGGGACCTTGTATAGCAGAGTTTTTACCGCAAAGTGCCAGCAAAAATAAAACAAAGTACTTCCAAAAAATAACATTTGTCACCACTTTAAAAGTAGCACTAAGTGATTTTTTTACCTTCTATGGAAGTGATGTTTATTGACTCCCAAAGATGCAGAAAATAATCAAATTTTGTTTAAATTAAAGATATATATTTTTACACTGAAATTTTTTAAATAAAACTAATAACTTCCAAAGAAGAAAATACAAATTACTTTCTGAGAATAACTTTAGATGTAATGAATTTGGACAAGCCTGTGTAAAAATAATAATTTTTTTCAGGTCTTTTTCAGTACATCCATGGAGTAAATTCTACAGCTTTTTCGCTTCTTTGGAAGTTCTTTTTTTAATCTATAATTCTACAATTTTACTTTCTAATAACTTTCAAAAGACAACATAAAAATTTCTTTCTTTCTAAATAAAAGAGATTCTTCCTATGACAAGCATGTGTTTAAATAATAACTTCTTCTACTTCTTTTTCGCTTCTTTGGAAGTTCTTTTTTTGCAATAATATTAAGCATAAAACCATAGCTCTTAAATCCTATCAGGTTTTCTATAGATATGTGGGCAGATATGTATGTTGTTTTTTTACTAGTAATATGATGTGTTACAAATCGATTAAAAAAATCAATATACATATCTGTCTACCATATTTTTCATACATTGTTTTACAGAAATGTAAATTAACAGAAGTTATCATAGAGTAAATATTTACAAATGTCTCAAGGTTGACAAGTTATTGCTTGCAAAAGTTGTTCTAAAAGTTACGCAATATAAGAATTAAATAAAAATAATCAAAATTCGTGAATATTGAACATTCAAGTAATATTCTGAAGCGACCTAGGTATAGGCAGATCTTTATGAAAATTTAACAAAAAGCTTGTGTAAGGCCTTTTCGGGCTGCACTTTTGTATGAGAAATAGATAAAATAAGGGACCGACTTTGCGTGAAATTTTAAAAATTGCTCGCAAGCTTTACGTGGATAGTCAGCCAGACGGACGGACATGGTGGATATAGGACGAATATTTTTGAGCATTACAAGAATTTTGCAATAAATTTTTGTGAGGAATGTTATAATCAGAATAACATCACTCTCAAGATATTTAGATCTAATTTGCACGAAAGGCTAATAAAGGCGTAAAAGTGCTCCAGAACCTTAATTGTATAAAGGCATAGGCATGACTTCAAAAGATAAACAGTGGATCTACAGAACACATATCATGCCATTTTTGCAACTGTTCCAAATTCCGAAATCAAATCAAATTAACATTTTAACAACAGAAATAAAAACTAGATAAATCACAGAATAATTATAATAAATTTAATTTCAAAAGACAGCTGAGACTATCACACATATTTAATTCTTCTTTATATACACATTATTTTTTTTTCGTACACATTTCACTTAAAATGAAAATGAAATTGTTTGTACATTTAAATGAGTAAATTGTTTGACAACAAAAATTAAGTCAAGTGGAAAATTTTAAATTTGCTCGTCTTTAGGCAATAAAATTCTCACACACATGCACAGACAAAAAAAAAATAAAAACAGGATACAAAAAATAGCAAAGCAGAAATAATAAACAAGGATACTACTTAAACTTGTGACGACTTTCAATTATGTGAAAATGAATGGAATTTTTTAAGCGGCTTATTTGACACATCACTACCACCACCACTATTGTCAATCCATCAACAGCATCAACCTTATTTTGACCACAAATGTATGTATTGCAACAGAAATGGAGGTAAAAGTGAAAATAAATTTCGGTTAAGTGATAGAGAAACCTGTGATTATAGCCTATAAAGAGTTTGTATAAAGGATTTTATTTTAATGGAATTAATTTAATTTATGTTCTGCGATATTACTTTGATTACACATATATACTACAAAAACATATAATATCCATAATTGCCAGAAAATTAAAGACAAGAATTGTCTACAAAAATTTCTTACAATCATCATTACTGCATTGCACACATACATACTTATTTATTCACTGATATTATTTCAACAAATATATGTATCTATATATGTATGCTCAGTTGTTTTTTATCACTTCATAATGAGTGATAATATTGATCAGTAAACATAATTATTTTGGGTTGAAGTTAGTACTATAACACCGTTCGACACTCAAAATTAGACACGAACCGGATGATATACATTTAAAACTATAAATTTAAGGTAAAAAATCTGCGTTTTTAGTTTTTCATTTCGTGATCCTGTGTCCTTTCAAAAGGACTTCCAAGTTTTAAAAAGTACATTTTTCAAAAAAAAAAAAAATTAAAATACTTCTACTGATCAAACAAAAATATTGAAAATTTTAATAGATTTTTAAGGATAAGAATTTAAAAAGTCATTTTTAACAGATTTTCATCCTAACAGTATAAAATAAAAACAAGTATGAATTTATAGTCGGACATTGCCGACCATATGATACCCTACGCCAGTCAGTATGTTAAAATTGTGCATTTTTTTAAAATAAAGTATTTAATTTGTTTTATTGTGAAATTTTTACTTATTGTTGACAAAAGAGAGATTTTCTACAAGAGCGCTCATAGGGGAGAAGGGGAGAATATGGTCCTATCCTTATAAATTTTGGTAGATGAATTTACGTCTACTTCATAGTTATTTATGCAGATTTTGATCGTGTTATTAGTAATTATAAGGTAAATTTGACCTTCAAGTCATTTTCTGAAGGGGAGTTTATATGGGGGTTAGGGTCAAATGAGGCCCGATCACTATAAAAATTTGTATTGTCATTTACTGTTCTATAAAACTAATTTTTGTTGAATTTTGTTGACATTATAAAACATTTAACGTAATTGTGAGTCTAAAGGCCCGATTCAGGGGGTACGGTTGTATGGGGGCTAGGAGAAATAATGGACCGATTTCAACCATTTTCAATAGCGTTCGTCCTTGAACCAAAAAAAGAGTATGTGCCAAATTTTATCAAATTATCTTAAAAATTGCGACCTGTTGCGTGCGCACAAGTTTGACATGGACACACAGACAGACGGACGGACAGACGGACGGACGGACATAGCTAAATCGACTCATAAAGTGATTCAGAGCCGATTGGTATACTCCAAGGCGGGTTTAGGACCAATATTTTTGGGTGTTACAAACTTCAGCACAAACGCAAAATACCCTCCCCACTATAGTGGTGTAGGGTATAATAATACAATATATTTCCTAACTCTTCTTGTTAGATTGGCATCAAATTTAAAGTAAAAGTATTTTAAAATATTTTTTTCAAAATGTACTATTTAAATTTTGAAGTCCTTTTGAAAGGAAACATCACGAAATGAAAAACTAAAAACGCAAATTTTTTCTTATAAATTAATATCATCCGGTTCAGGTATAACTATAACGAAACAGCTGCGGGAATCTGTTGCTTCTTCGACAGCTCCAAACTGAGAAAAACCTATAGGTAGAATGCAATTAGGGCGATAGCGGTATTGGACTGTAATAACCGAATACTCTTTCATGTTATTACAAATTAAAACGCTAACCAATTTTCTAATTACCAGATATGCAGATATAAGTAATGACCAATTTCCTTTGGGTGAATAACGAATTATTTTTGTTCGACGAAGTTCGCAAAATATTTACAAATAAATCTAATCCAGATAATACATATCTCAGGAAACAGTTTTTCTCAATATAGAAGATTAATACTTTTCATTAGAGCGCACAACAGACGTGATACTTCAGGATCTGAAGTATGTTGTACAACTTTCAACCCAACCATATATATGAAATTGATAAACTTTGGCCCCATATCAAGTTTCCAAATTCCGTTGTGAAAGTTGGTGGGTC
>NC_060952.1:31297577-31389699 GCF_022045245.1 Lucilia cuprina
CTAAGTATTAATGGTTGAAAGCCTCTATGAGCTCAACCTCTCACATGGCACTTACATGTTGTGTATCAGATAGTAGTACAATGTATTAACAAAATCGTAAATATATGTTTATAATTTTATTAAAGGATCAGTTCTACGTTTGATTACATTCTTTTAAAAGGTATTCACTTTTGTCAAATCAGAAGTTCTTAAAAGACAGCAATATCTTTACAAAAAGAAAAAAATTCTACACACTCGACTGTTCCTATTAAAAGGTAATCAATCAATCCATCAATAACATTCAAGGAAACTAATTACTTGTGAGCACAATTTTCATCATAATTGTTTGTTTGTATATTTTTTTTATTTTTACCAAATATCTTAAAACTAAATTATATTTTTGTTGATGATGTGTATTTAAGGAAAACTTTTCATGTTAAATTTGTTGATACAAAACAACAAAAATAAAAAAATTACAAGGCAAATAAATACCACAAAAACCATCAACACCAACGAACTTCTAAAAAGACAACATTCGCACCATGATTATTCCAAGAGACTTTTCTTGCCCATGCTGCTACTGCTGCTTCCTTTGCAGGATGCAGAGAATGGGTATATAAATTTATAAAATACAATTTCGTTGACATTGTCAACTTGACTTTTCGCAATAGCAAAAATAACTTGCAAAAAACTTTTTAAATCCAACAACTTGTTCATTTTTGTTTTGTTGTTACTAAAAGCTTTAAATTTCATTTTGTGCAAAAAGTTTTGTGTTGTAAATTTTGTTTGTTTCCTTCTTGCAACGTTTTACTGTGTATATCAGTCGGTGTTTGAAAGAGTGGATTTAAATAGATCAATGTCGGTTAGATAAACATGGTATGTAAAAAATTTAAAGTCGATTATTCTATGGCAAGAGCCGAACGGATTTGGCAAGTTTAATTTCATAACAGAAGGAATCTGACCAAAGATCTTGAAAAATATTAGATTTTATTAGCAGAGATACAGTGCCATATCTTTCAGTTAGACCGGATAATAAAAAAATGCTTGTAGATAACTGTCTGGACCACCTGAGATCCGATTTTTTCTTCGATTATTTTCAACCACAAGGGGAATATAAATATTCTGCAAGTGGTAATAGTGGACTATATTTCTAAAGTAATATAGCCTGTTATTCCTATTGCTCCGAATTGCGACCTAATACTTCTAACAATTTTGAATACTTCAACATATATTAGTCTGGATCACCTAAGATTCGACTGTTTCGTCGATTATGTTCAACCACACATATTCTGCAAGTGGTAATCGTGGACCATTTTTCCACCGTAATATAGCTTGTTGTTTGTATGGCCTCGAATTCTGACCTGATACCTGATAACAATTTTGAACACTTCAGTTAGTCCAGATAATAAAAAATGCTCGTACCAACTTACCACATCAATCAGCGCGAAACTTAAATAAATCAAAAGCATTATTTGGCCTCCACCAGAAGTATGTTTTAGAGTATTAATGGTCTCCAGTATATAATTCAGTTTAAATGGTCTCCACCAGTTAAAAACATAACTTCACTCTGAGGTAATGAAGGCAACGCATAAAGAACAGTAATTCGAAGTAATAAAGCATTAAATTAGTGAGGGGTGAGGAGTAACTCTGTCGAAAGCTTGGCAACAAGCTAAAGACTGACTTTCCTTAAGAGATAAAAACGATGACGACAGAGTTGTTCTCCAACTCAGTCCTGAATTACAACTAATGGTTTTAACTTGAGCAAGAAATGCAAAAGTGTAAACAGCTGATGCAAACTAATTAATACAATATCAGTCGTAATTCTTGTCTGAGTTGGGGAATAACTCTCGCGTCATCGTGATTATTTCTTAAACGCGTTCAGGCTTGTGTTCGTTGACTGGTTTTCGACAGTTTTGCGTCTCGCTCGCACTGGTGTAATGTATTACTTCATATAACTGTTCAAAGTTATATGTTGTCTAGATTAACCTCGTGCTTTCGTATCACCTCAAGTGAGGTTATGTTTTATTGTGGAGACCATAAAATACTCAAACGTTTATAATCTGGTGGAGACCATTATAACTCAACTGTTTAAACCCTGGTGAAGACCATTAAAACTCTTGAAATTTACTGGTGGAGTACCATTCACAACTCAAATTTAACTTAAGTGTTTAAAGGTTTCCAGCTTCCTATATGAAGATATAGGTCGACTTTGAGGATTCCCTTTAAACCAACGTGGGACACCCTGACATTTTGCTTATAAGCTCAGCCAACAATTTAAATAATCAAAAAAAAAAAAAACAAAATTAATACAATATTTTTAAAAATAAACATTTAAATGTTTGTCTTTTTGATTAGTATAAATTATGAAGTCTTCAAAATACCTTTTGTTTTGTTTTAAACTTGGTTGGTTAACGTGATGGTTCACTGCACGCGAACTGTCGAGAAGATTTTAAGAAACTACGTCTTGGCCGGACGACTCCACTCCACATATCCAGCCTGCAGCTGTGAGGAATCTTAGGATGACATTCAGCTTACATCCAGATATCTCGCCATTGTTAGATATAAAGTAACTACCAAGGAAGCGTTTTTTTCAGGGTAGAGCATTCACAGAGAAGGGTGAAGACCGTTTCTTCCTTTTCCCTTTTTTTGCAAGGGAGCCAACTTGCATATCTGCGTATCACCCAATGTCCTGATGTTACTGATATCAGTCTCGATATGTATCGCCTACTTCGGTCAATAAGGTGTCTTGTGCGTTTCTCATTGATAATATTCTGACCCCTTTACATGTGTCCATGTTATTTCACCCATTTTCAGACTTTTTAAGAAAGAATCTAAGGATACTGATCTTGATATAACCTAACGGAGTTGCTACTGAAACGGCGATGGAAATATCAAGAGCCAATCCCATTCTGTCAAGCTCATTCATTTTTGTATGTTCATTACAAAAATGGTCTCTATACGCAGAGATCCAAAGTAGGATAATGTCAAACAGGCGACCCAATAGGGAAGTGGTAGTATAAGGGTTTAGTGAGAGAAGTGCCACTTGACTATCGACAATGATTCCTATGTTGCGGCGAATATTGAAGTCAAGTAGTATCCTAGAGGCTTTTGTTATCGCAAATATTTCAACCTGAAAGGCGCTACAATTGTTGGAAAGAAAGGTGAGATACGTTTAATTCAGCTTCTTCACAAAAGACACCAGAACAAACGCCGCAGTTCATTTAAGAGCCATCTGTAAAAATTCTGCTGGTATATTCTCTCGGTAGGTTGCCTCTACACCATTCGCTGCTGGAAGAATTTCTGACTTTGAAAACTTTATCAAAGTCCGTGTAAGATCTTAGCGGGTCCATATGGTTTTGGTCTCCATCTTCCCGATGAATTGGGCCTTGCTGTGCTGTAGTGAGTTATGGCCATTATATGCAGATCTATAGGTAGGATGTGTAATAGTTTTAAAAACATGTCTTGTTTTGATAACAAACAGTGACGTTTTCTGTTGTTTTGTATGTTGCCATACTAAGAATTTTAATCTTGTACTCAAAAGCGTCAAGGTGATTAACATCAGATTAAATTTATTTTTAGTTTAACTAATCTGTTTATTAATTGACATTTGATTGCCAACTGAAAACCCCAATCTAAATGAGGATGTGTTTAGATTTCTATTATCATAGCAATAAGATTGATGAATAATTTATTTCTAAATTAAAATGCTTCTACTTTATTCTTTTACACTTCTGTTAAATGATTTGTGAGTTTGAATATTGTATATATACATAAGTACATCTGTATATAGCCAGTATAATAGTGTCTGAATGTTCAACTCATCTTAATTTATCAAAAGTTTTAAAAAGGAAGTTACACTCTTTTTGTGCCATTTAACGCATTTGTTGCATTTAGCTGTGTATTTCTTCTTTCACTGTGAACATACATACAGACAGATGGATAGACGAGTGTGTATGTTGGTTTCCTGTATGAATAGTGACTATTACTTCCATTTTTGTATTCTTAGTAAATGGTTTTTGTGTTCTTTTTTGAAGTTTTTGTTGTGTGATTTTTTTTATCTTTTTTTATATTTTTCTTATTTGTAAGTTTACGACTATTTCTTTTCTGAGACGGTGCCTTTTTTCATAAAACTCCCTTTAGAAGGGTATTAATATTAGTTTGATCTATTATTGGAGCGACTGAACGTTTCATGATGGGATCGAACATAATAAAAAGATAAGCAGAGATATCTAAGATATAACTGTTAGAATATGTACACCATAGATTAGGATTTTAAGTATCTGTCTTGGTTGCTGAGATTATTTGCCTCCTGAGGAACTAAACGGAGAACTGACAAACTCTTTTCTATTAGGTCGCATTACTTCAAAAGATTACGGATCCAATTTATTAATATTAGTCTGATCTATTAATGGGGCATGATGGGATCAAACATATACTACAGATAAGAAGAGATATCTAAGATACAACTGTTAGAAGATACGCCATAGATTCAGATTTTAAGTCTTTGTCTTGGTAGCTGACATTATTTGCCTCCTGAGGAACCTAACCGTGAACTGACAAACTCCTTTCTATTAGGTCGCATTACATCAAGAGATTGTGGATCTAACTTATTAATATTAGTTTGATCTATTATTGGAGCGACTGAGCATGATGGGATCAAACATATACTACAGATAAGCAGAGATATCTAAGATACAACTGTTAGAAGATATACGCCATAGATTCGGATTTTAAGTCTTTGACATTATTTGCCTCTTGATGAACTAAACCGAGAACTGACAAACACCTTTCTATTAAGTGGCATTACTTCAAAAGATTATGGATCTAACTTATTCTTATAAAAGAGCTGAATAGGCTCTAACCACGTTCTCAGCCTAGATGCAAATCTTTAATTTAAACTGAATTTAAAAATGGACGAGAAAAATTCCTTTCGAACGTTTGGATTAATGAAACGGTTTGTATATTGACCGCAATGAGAAAACAATAAGCAGGATTCTCAGAAGTCCGGAGAAAGAGACACAGGATAGTGGGTATAGTTATACAAACATGATCGACGAAAACAAATGCATAGTCCTGTATTCGTTAAAGATAAACCTAAATAAATTGGGATCGATGAGGAACTACATGCAGAAAATGGAGTTTATTTCAGTAAAAGTTAAAGGAAAATTTCCGTAGGACAACAACAATTCGGTGCATTACATATTCATATCCTTTTTACTTCAACTTTGATATATTGTAGTTGTTATTCTTGTTGCTGTTACTTTTGCGTTTATTTCAATATAAGTTCGTTTCGGTTAAATGTTCTTTATTGTTGTAGTTGTTGCATGAGTATGAATTTTAAATGACATTTAGCTGTAACAACTTAAGTCATAAATAAATTTGTCTAAAAGGATTGTGGGGGTTTGCTCTTTCAGCAAAGAGAAAACAAAACTCAAAAGTAAAACAACTGTTTTTATCACTGTTTGTTAAATAGTAAAACTATAAATATACTAAATGTTTTAAAAGATTTTTTGCTTTATATTTTATGAGGCGATAAATGGAGACAAATTTATGAACATTTTTCTTGACTAAGTTATTGTATGTTTGTGTTTTTATGGAGTTTTTTTGTTTTATGTTTACAAAGCAGAAATGATTAATAAAATTAATTTTTATAATTAATTTTCATTTTAATAGATAAATCATCTTTTAAAAGTTCTATGAACATTGTAAAAAATTTGCAAGAATATTTATTTAAGATTAAAAGAAAAGAATTTTAAAACATTTTCATTTATTTTCTGAAAATATTTTAATCTTTTATAAGTTTCTCTTAATGCCATTTTAGTATGATCAAATTTATACCTTTAAATTTAGTTATTCATAATTTAGTAATTTACCACCTCATAGTCTTTTTTCATAATTTAAAACCCCTCATTAGAAAATCCACAGACTAAACAAACTGTTTCAAATTTGTATCAAATAATATTTGTTAAAATATAATAACAACAACAAAAACTTCAAACAAATTATAAATACTTCGTCTTCGGATTCAAAACCCTTAAATAAAGTTATTGATTGTTTATTCGAGACATTTTGTATGGATGAAGTTTGCAATAAACTATTTATAAGCCATTGATAATTTTTTGAATACGGCGGCTTAAAAACAAAAACACTCAAATATAAGCATACAATTTCATTAAGGTTATCTCGATCAAAAAACCCTTCCCTAAAAGTAACATAAAAATTACTTCTCTTGAAGACATTCTAAAGCCGCCCACCAATAATAAAGCGAAGTACTTCCAAAAGAATAACAGTTATCACTACTTCAAAAGTGGCAATTAGTATTTTTTTTTAACTTCTGTGGAAGTGATGTTTAATGACTTCCGAAGAAGCTAAAATAATTATATTTTTTCATGCTGAATATATTTTTTTGTTTTTATTATAATACATTTTCACTTTAGAATAACTTCCTAAAAAAGAGCATAAAAATTAATTCTTGAGAATGACTTCGGATGTAGTGAATTTAGAATTAAACAAAAAGGACATCCCTTCTACGACAAGCCTGTGTTAAAATCATTACTTATTCAGGTCTTTTTCAGCACTACCATGGAGAAGATTCTACTTCTTTTTGGCTTCTCTGGAAGTTCTTTTTTTGCTGGGCGTGAGTAAGAACCAAAAAGAAAAGACTTACCTCCCAAGACATACATATTTTTTGTTTTTGATCACAACTGTTATCTCTGGTACTGTTTCTACGAAAGCGTTACGTAGTCGACACTCATTGTTTAGAACCAGTTCTAACTTAATAACCATTTTTGTTTGAAACGGAAACGACTTGTTTCGCTAATATGAGCGCTTTATTTTTATATCCTTCAACTTCCTGAAAAGGGTACATTTCTCACAATATATTTTCTGAACCTTCGATCTTTATAGAAAACGAAGTCTATTAAGCCACGTCCATCTGTCTGTTGCAATAAATTTTCTGAAGACCCCCGAATCTTTGGGATATGTATATCTTTAATAATTCTATTTGAAAAGTTCACAATATAAAATCAGCAAAATTGGTCTACAAGTAATGGAGATATGAGCTAAAATTTCAGACAACCTCTGAAAATTTCGATTAAATTTTTTTTGTCATATAATATTCCTATGTGTTTGCTTGTGCTTACATTGTATTTTTAATGTTTATAACAAACAGGAAACACTGGAAACAACAACAACTATGTTTAGTATTAGAGCCACCCTACTATAAACATATACATATGTATATTACCTACATAACAGTAGTACTAGTAGTTTTTGTTTTCATAACATAACTATATGCAAAACAAAAAGACAACAACAACTAAACTTTTCTACTAAATGCAAAATTAATGTAAAAACTTTATCGTTATACGAGAGGATAAACGCATAAACTGTTACGGAAGATGTTGATTTCCGGAAGCTTTACTATGCTTAAGCTTCTTATTCTGCCACAACAACTTTAAAGTCCTGACGTCCTGAGACTTTCAGTCAGTATACATATATATTGTATTGTACAAATATGCAACGAAACATGCAGCAATACATCTGTACATTTAAATAGTTACGAGTTGTATAAACTTGTCTATAATATTTTAATATTTGTTGAGTTTATTTTGGTTAGTTTGTTTTTTTTATATATGAATGTGTGTACATAGTTTTGAATTTATCTTTATAAATACATTTGTACTTGTAAGTTAGTTGTTGCTTGTTAATATTTTTCAACTTATTTCTTTATGAATTTATTTAAATATTTATTATCTAATGATGTTGTTGATTCTTTTTTTATATATAAATAATATCAGCAATCAGTTGAGTTCATGTTGGGTAAGTGAAGTTGTGTTGGATTATATAGCAGAGAATACACAAATTTTAGATTTGTAGGCAATGTAGTTGAAGATTTTTGTGTTTATTATTTTATTGTAATATAAGCAAACATTTGAATTGATGTCAGGTAAATGAATGTCGAGAGTTTTACGTGAATACCTGGCATGATGCCCTACCCCATGGTGGTCTTTTTCATCCAATGCGTAGACTTGAGAACGGTCTACCATCGCCCCTTTATTCTTCAATGTAGAACTCAGGTGGCAATTTTTGTACATTGGCTTTGACCGGCCCATGCACAAGTACTTTGCTGAAGTACTCGAGCTATCTAATCTCTGACCATTGGATGGCCTCTGTTGATTCAGCAACAGCACCTAGAGACGTAACCGGTGGTCCGAAGTACGGATCCATCAAATAAGCCGAATACATTGTTCTTATTCACAATGACATAATGTGGTAATTCTGATATGAACAGGGTATACTCTGAACATATCTGGACAATGAAGGAAAATTCAATGGTATCATATGTATATGATACCTTTCATCCATCATCATTCAACCCAGAACACATCTCATTCACACGACACATTCATAAGAGAAAAACATACGACACATTCAATACAGGTAGACGGTTGGGGTAAGGCCCGCCGAACCTCACATTCATCCCTTACCATATACAATTAGATAATCAATAAACGAAAACTAAATTTAATAATGCGATAAAATCGATAACTCGGTTTTCAAGTTATTCGCATTGACAGATGTGCCCCTATGGCGAATGATCTCCCTTCTACCCTATATGGTAGATAAATTTAACATAGTCTCATTTCCAACGCTGACACAGTCACTCCTCTGTGGGGTATCTGTTGTTTCGGAAACTGCACCGAACTTATCCCGAAATATTGAGTTTACCTTACATCAGTCTTTTAACCGCCACTTACTCTCCCCACGAATTTGAGTTTAAACCACAGCCACTACGAAGGAACCTCAACAAACTGACCAGACAGGACATAGTCTTGCGGGCAACTGGCCATCCCTAGCACCAGATTATGCGGTGCTCTGGTCTGACCTTTTTCAATCTATGCAAGAACTAAGCTAAACAGTAGACTGTAACCAATTTTTAATCCCGGCCAGACTAGAGGTATTGGACACCTCTTTATACCCCGGGATAACAATAACACCAAGGTGAAGGCTTCACCAAGGTAACATGCCCCCGGGGGGAGATGTCGGGTAAGTTAGGTTGTGTGCAATTGTATAGAGATTACACAAATTTTGGTTTTCAGGCAATACAGTCGAAGATTTTTGTGTTTATTTCTTTCGCCACCACAAATATTTTACATTTTTTAAATAAATATCAAACTAATTATGTTTTAATAATCTTTCATAAATTTTTAATTTTATTATAATTTTATATTATTATTTATAAAAAATCTTAAAAACAACATTGCTTTTGTTTTACTCCCAACTGTTCAACTTGTTTGCTTTAGTGCGGCTGTAGTTTGTCTCCTCCTTTAAATATACGACTTAAAAACTAAAGACGAAGAAGGCATAACGGAAAACTCAATTGAAAAAGTTTCTTGTTCATTTCCGTTATTGTGTTATAATAAAAACAACAAAACTTATAGCAACCACTTGTGGGTGGCATTAAGGAAATGATTTCTTTTTATACCCTATAATACAGTAGTGTTTTTGTGCTGCGGTTTGTAACGCATAAAAATTTCGGTTAGACCTTCAATTAGACTGATAGACTTAGAATTATTTCTAGAGTCAATGATATAATGCAAAGTGTTTTTATATAATAGGGGTTTAATGATGTTTGGGGTTCCAATTCCAAAAACAAAGTGTTTTAAATAAATCTAGTGCAAATCGAGATAGAAAACCTGGAGATTATAGAAAACCTTAAATATAATTTTCTAGTGATAAGTTTTAAATTTTCAATACATTTTCAACTTTAAAAACATAATATTAATATTGCTATAGCTTATCACATATTCGGTTTTGCCCGGCTATAGCTTTTCACTTGTTGTTGTTATTATTGTTGCTTTGCTACCAATTTGTTAGTGTTTCGTTATAACAAATATAATTTTACTTTAAATATTTTTGATTAGGTTGTTTTTGAAAATTATGTTATCTCTATTTTTTCCATCATTATTTCTTTTTTTTTTTCATTATGTTTAACTTATTAATAATTTCCTAACAAATCTTTTTCATTTAATATTAATCATACAAAAGAGCAATAAATCTTTTTCTGTACAATATATGTATTATTTATTGTGATGTGATTTTCTATTGATGATAATAATGATGACTATTTCCCCCTTTTTTTCTCAGCAATAGCTAAATGGTCTTTCCTAGCAATAAGTCTAAATCGTTATAATTCTTTTGTTGAACCAAAAAAAATGTTCTCTTATCATTGCCGACAGTTTGTATGGCAAATCTAATACAAAGCAATGCAAAAAAACAAGACAGAATAAAAACTAGTTTTTCACTTCATTTCCCATTTATGTTCGTTTGCGTTTTCATTTTTACCTGACAGCAACAAATCCATAAATGACAGTTTCATGCAATATATTCATAGACATTAGCGAGTACAATACACAAAGTTAAGAGTGAAAGAATAAAGAGTATTATGAATGAAATTTGATTTTCTTTGTGAGTACATATAGGGAAGTTGCCCTATGTGTATACGGGGAGTATGAGTAATATGTAATTGTTAGTTTGAAAATAATAAGTATACGTAGTATAGTACGTATAGAGAGAAGTTGTCCTATGTGTATAGGGGTAGTATGAGTAATATGTAATTGTTTGTTTGAAAATAATAAGTATACATACTGTTGCTGTAAGTATAGGTAATATTGTATTGTGTGGGACTGTAAGAAAAAAGTACCAGTTTCGCGTTAAAACTTATGATTATTGTTCGAAGTTGTCATCTTCGTTACTGGTTCTATGGAAGTGTTGTGGCGACGGCACTCATTGTTTCGAATGATTTATATTTAATTACCTATTTTAGTTTGAATGAAAAACGACTTGTCTGTGTAATACATATGAGTGTTTTATTTTTATGATCTTTACCTTCCAGAAAAGGGTATATATGTTTGTCTTTGATCTTTATAGATATCGGTGTCGATTAAGCCGTATACGCCTGTCTGCCTGTCTGTTCTGAGGACCTCTGATATCTTAATGACCTAAATCTTTAACTTACATGCTTCAAGTCATCAAAATTGGTCCATAAATTAGGAAGAAATGAATTTAAAGTAATTTCTGCGAACACAGTTTTGCTTATATCGGCTGGTCCAGGTATAATTTTGAGTTTGGAGAGAGTCCTTAACTTATAGAATTATATCCTTATTAAATTTGATAGATGAAATTTTGAAGTAATTTTTTCTAATGAAAATAAATGTTTGGTACACTTTTAATTAAAAACCATCCTTGGCTAAAAAACAGACAAACAATAAAAAATTCTCTATTTTGTCCTTTGGTGTAATTTGGGTGCACTTAGATCACACGTCTTCCATTAATGGTTAAATGCCTTAAGTAAAAATTAAAATTATTTCAAAAACGTAGTTGTAATTTTGAAGTTTAAGTAATGTTGAAAAATTTTCAAAAGTATACTTCTCATATCACATCACAATAGTTTTTCATATGGCAACCAATGTTAGAGTTTTAACTCTTGCAAATAATGACAACAGCAGCATGACTTAATAAATGTTCTTCTTTATTATGATTTTCCCAGCAAAATCCCATGTATTTATTCTGACCAGTGACCAACAATGATGATGATTATGCCACTGTTACTACCAATGATGATGATGATACTGCTAAGAACATTCATCTACGAATATATACTTTCTTCATGCAGTCAAGTAGAATTATATTCTTTCATATTTTGAAAATTTCTTTTCTTGTTTTGTGCTTTAGCTCTAAAGAAAATTTAAGAAAAAGAAATGGCAACATAAAGTGGCAAGTAGACAATTTTAACACAAATATACAATGACACCAAGACTTAACCAAACAAAAAAGATGTATACTTTATAATATTGCAACAAAGTGTAGTAAGTTCACATTAAACCTAAAAGAAACCAAAAAAACGAAAATAAACAAATCAAACTGCTACAAATGTGTTTTAGTGTTTTTTCTTCGTCTGTTAGATAAATTGTTTTATGCGGATTTTGGAGCTGTGCTATAGTTGTGTCTTTGTTTTTATTTTAAGGATTTCTTTCTTTTTGTCTTTTGCTACTTTTAGTGGATCATAATTTGTTTAAGTTGTCTTGACAGCAGGAGGTTAATAATATTTAGCTGACTTAAGTTTACTTTTTTCCTTTTTTAACCGAAAAAAACTTTTTTGGTGACTTAACTGCTTGCAATTTGATTAGGACAATTTAAGATACTAAAGTTAATAAAAGCATCCATTTGTTAAATAGATTTCCGGAAATTTAAATCATGTCTTAATAAAAAGTGCTAGTATAGAAGATTTGTTGGTTTTTTTGAAATTAATTTCGATTTTCATAAAAGGTGAAATGAAAGGTGTTATTAAGTTAAGGCAAATGTTTTGTACAGATTTAAGGTTGGAGGCAATGGAAATTGTTTGTTTGGAAAATTTTCGAATTTTTTACATTAAATTGAAAATACGCTATTTTTGTAGTTGGTTTAATCATTTCTATAAACTAGATATTTTTTTAAAAAAGAAAATAATTTGAAAATGTTATTGAAATGACCCAGTAAAAACTAGTAAAAATAAATGGTAATAAAGGTTTTTGCTGACGATATGTTCTTTACTAAATGAACATTTTTCAAAAAGTTTGAAAATGTTGTATTTGAATCTTTCAAAATCACTAATTCAATCAGAAAAACTTCCAAAATGTTACCAAAGTGTTTTTTTGTAAAATAGAAAATTTTTCGATATTATTTAAGTTTTTCTTTTAACCTAAATTCAGGTTAAAAATTTTTCTAAAGTCGAATTCGAAAAATTTTTATAAAAGATTTTTTAAAATATTTAAAGATTTTCTCTTAAATGAAATTATTAAAAATGTTACCACAAAAATCTGGCATATACAGAAAATAAGTTCCACATTCCTCTAAATCAATTCCCAGCACTTAGGCGAACATGTCCGAACTACCTATTTAATCTGTCCCTTGTTTGTTCTAGAAGGTAGTCAATCGTGACTCTATATATTTCAAAGAGACATGAAGTCGAAGTGCTTTACATGAGTAACTGGCGTGTTGCAATATCTCACGGTGGTACTTTTTCAACCACTGGGTGAGTAAAAAGTAAACAACTCACCACGGCCTCTTTGTGTATCTTACACGGAGGTTTGCAATTTTCGTACATGGAATGCTCGAGTATTACAAAGAGACATTTAAAAGGCTATCCTCCGGAGGCATGTTACCTTATCACACCTATCTTGGTGTGACTGCGATCCAGGGGAAAAGAGGAACTGCCGGGACTATTAACTGGAAATAATCAAATGTATCACAGGCCTTCCATTGGAATGGTTTGACATTGGGTCAAAGCAGAGATGTACGGTGAAATCTTTAGTTCGGGATAAGTTCGGCACTGTTGTCGAGAGAACAGATACCCCCCAGAGGAGTGACTGTAGGACTAAGCATTAGTTGGTTTTAAATGTATATGATTAGGCTGAATGAGTGTGTCAGATGTTGTTCTCTTATGAATGTTTCGACTGAGAAGTGTGTCGTATTGAATGGTGATGGAAAAAAAGTTTCTTATAAAAGTAGCCTCCGGTAGGTAAGTGGCTAGTTTTCTAGTTTAGTAGACCGGAGGTGGAGGGTTCGATTCCCACCTGAGGCACTAGTTAATGAGTGTGTTAGATGTTGTTCTCTTATGAATGTTTCGACTGAGAAGTGTGTCGTATTGGATGGTGATGGAAAAAAAGTTTCTTATACCTCCGGTAGGAAAGTGATTAGTTTTCTAGTTTGGTAGACCGAAGGTGGTGGGTTCGATTCCCACCTGAGGCACTGGTTAAGGAGTGCACAACAGGCCCGATAGAGTCCTTGGTGTATTTCTTCGGATTTGACGTATATATGTACATCCTCATTTCAAACTAACTAACTATACAAGTGATACCATTGAATTTTTCCTTCCTTGTCCAGTTATGTTTAGGGAAAACTCTGTTCATACCAGATTTACCACAGTATGCTCTCTGTGTCGTAAGAAGTGATGATACTGACTCAACAGAGGTCATCCCATCTGTGTGGTTGCAAACGGAAGTGATGTTTTTATGCAGAAGGGTAGTTTGAATAGTAGTTTTCATACAAAATTTCTTAATAAAAATTTCCTTCTTTGTTCTTTTCGAATTCGGGAAATAAACTTGTCTAAGGATTCAGATTTTAGGTAATTGAAAACATCTTTGTCAGCAAGAGTATATATGTATATGACTTTTAGATTCAATTTAATATTTTAAGTTTAAATATTTCTATTTAAGGATTTTTTCCCCGAAAACTATCTATAAAACCTATATTCTCTTGACTTCGATTAACTTTCTTAAAATTATTACACACAAATGTAAAAAGTCATGTTTAATATAAAATACTGAAATCAGTGTTTTTTTTAATACACATTTAGATACTTGCACTCACATGATACATTTGTACTTATTTAAGTTCCTCTGTGTATATTTTTTGTGGTAATTTATTGCAAACGTCATGTCGTAAATTTTGTTTTGCAAACGCTTTTTTTGTGTGGATCACACACACGCACACGCACATACTCTTACATATGTCCTTACACAAATATATATAGATGATGTGAATGTATAAATATTCGTTTAGAGCCAGTCAGTAAAAAGGAAATTACAAATCGTTTTTATAGTTCCTTTTTTAACCATTTATTTATATGTCTCTTGATAATATTAATGATTTAAATAGTTGTGTAGTAACTCTAAATACAAATCAACATACAAATTTTGTATGTATGCTGTCAAAGGAAAGTAGAAGAATTTATTTATTTACAGCTTCTAGCTTTGGCGACATTTATAAACAGGATTTTAAAACAACTATTTAAATGTCTCTGTATTAAGATAACAAAAGTAAGAAATTCTTACTTTTCAGTATTACAAATAACTTAACACTTTATTAAATAAATTATTTCAAGATTTTTATTTAAAGTTTTTTTCTAAAACTTTTTCTAAAATATTTTCATATTTGTTTACATTTTATTTAATAAGTTCTTTAGTTTGCCCAAGTAGTTTTTAACAACAACAACTAACATCAATGTCATCTTAATGTCCTGCCTATTCTGTATTTGTTTTTCTCATAAACAAACATCAATGCAAAACTTTTGTGCTCGTGTATACTATGTGTGTGGCTGAGTGGGTGACTGAGAGTGTAAGTGAGTGTGATTGTGTGTTCATTGTGTACATAATGGATATTTAAAGTTTTCAATTACACAATAGATGCTACTCACTTTTTACAAAAGCCATTCTTATTCATCCACAACACAAACTTATACAAATAAACATTTACATGCATACATAGTTTTCTAAAGTATGTGTACGTTTACATACATACGTATGTATGATAACTATTGTATAGATACATATGCATTACTAACATCAAAGTAAACATTATAAATTTGAGAAGATAGTAAATAAACTTGAGCACAAGAAATTATTTCTACGTTTATAGTATGCGTGTGTGTATGTATGTATGTATGGCTGTCTGTCTGTGCCTGTGATTTGTATGAATTTGTACTGTGCATACATTTCCTTGCATATGATTGTATGCAACCAATATAAACACAATTGTTTTTGCATACACATGCCTGTTATACAAACAAATTCTAATTCAAACAATCGGAGAATTTCACATAAATTGACTATTTTTTATGTACCCGTCTTTGTTCGGGTATTTAAGTTTAAAACCGTAGCCTCCGGTAGGTTGGTGTTGATTGTTCTAGTCTGGTAGACCGGAGGTGGTGGGTTTTATTACCGCCTACGTCAGAGGTTAAATAATTACTGTTTTTTCAACCAAATTTGTTCTACAAGCATTAGGGTAGAAGAGGGATCCTATGCCATAGGGGCACATCTGCCAAAGCGAATAACTTGGAAACTGAGTAATCGAATTTATGACATTATCAAATATTGTTTTCGTTTATCGATTATCTATCATCCATGAAATATTAACTTTACATATGATGGGAGGCATACATGATTAATTGTTTTTCAAAGGGCTGTGAAAATATTTCACTGTGTGAACTTTTTGTGCTAATTTTTTTAGTTTTTGTGATAGAAAAAATATATTGGTCAGTATTAGAACGTCTATAATATAATTTGAAGCCCGAAAAAATTGAAACTAAACCCCAGAACTGCCCGTGGGGCACATGCGCCAAATATATGTAATGATTGTGATGTAGAACAAAATTTGGTTAAAATATAGAAAAAATCAATAATAATTTGTTTTGTTAAGTTTTGTGAAATAAACAATAAATATCTGGTTTATTATACTTTGTTTAATGAATCAAAGTATAAAACAGCAAAATAAGTTTTTATTTTTGTATTTTTTTTTTATTTTACTAATGGCAAATCTCCTTGGCGCATTTACCAGATGGATGAGGCGATATCGCCGTTTTTGGTTAGCGCGGTTAAAAAATATTTACATGAGGATGACTTAGGAAAGATTGAAAGGAATAAAACTAAAGCCAACATATCTAAGTATTCGAACCAAGAAAAAAATTAAGAATATGTATTGTGGTTTTAATTTGAGGCCGCCTCAAAAAAAAGTGGTGTATGGTCCCCCTTCTACCCTACATTTATTTGGCGAATATGCCCCAGGGGTAGTACTGGAGTTTAGTAAAATTTTTTCGGGCTTTCAATTATTTTATCGAAAAAACTATTATGTCTTATAGTTCACTATTATTGTTCACAGTCCTTTGTGAAACGTCTGTCTCCCATCATATGTAAAGTTTTTTTTTTAAACTTTCAGGGATGATAGATAAACGATAAACGAAAACAAAATTTAATAATGTGATAAAATCGATTACTCGTTTTTTCGCATTGACATATGTACCCCTATGGCGAATGGTTCCCCTGATACCCAAAGGACTTGCTCCGAATGTCATTCCCGTGTTAGAGTAATGACTTAAAATGCATTTTTTGCATTTTTATTTTTCAATATAAGTTTTTGCTGGGTCCACCTTTAACTTTGTTAATCCGTTCATAATTGTATTCGAACAAACAGACAGCCTTACAAATAATTTGTATTTATGTATCTTCTTACAAAGAATACAATGCTAATCATTTAAATAAGGAAATTAGTTCTTTTATCAGTATATGAAGAGTTTAAATTTGTTATAATTGAATATAATATTTTAGAAAACTAAATAATGCTCCAATGGTATATAATATTAGTCATTTTGGATCTATTTAAACTAGAGTAGTAGCAGCGGATTGAATATATACTTATCCCATTGATTCCGGAATAACAAACAAAATGTCAAACTTCTTTCGAATGTATTAAGAAAATCGTTGAAAAAAATATTGTTTAAATCAAATTCAAAATCGAAATCAAAACTCTATTCAATTGATTTGTAATGTATGAATAACTGCATGGACATTAAACAGACTAGAAATCGTAAAACAAAGATCATGTTATAAACATAAACTAATAATTTATGTACACATATTCATGTACATACATATGTATGTGTTTAAGGTAATCCCAGCATTTTGACGGGACAGTCCCGAACTGACCATTTAACCTACCACTTGGGGTGGCCCCTAGCCACCTGACTACCCAGTTGACCAACCATTTTAACTTGGGCTTGTCCTACGAGGAAGTCAATCGTCACTCTACACCCTTCAAAAGGCGGTCAAAAATAGTCAAAGGATGGTAATCTCCAAATGGGTTCTTGGAAGTCAGTCACTTTACTATATATTTAACTGGCGCTACTTCTCTTGCTATAAAACTAGGACATGGAAGTGTTCTAGGATAGTGATGATTTACTTTTATTCTTGACGAATGACCCAAAACATACGAATTGGAGTCGGCCAGGTGGTAAGATATTAATGAAACTAAAATTTAAAAATTTCAAGTGTCTACTCTCTTGAATACTATGGGATAATAATGTGACAAGTCAACCAGATGTTGGCATATAAGTAGAAAGTAATAATCATTTATCCAAAAGATGGGTAAAATAACTACTTTCGGAAGTAAAAAAAAGACAACTTCTAAGGGCGAGTTTCTTACTCCTCTGTTAAACTAGGCTTAACTTGCTGTTCGATTAAACTCGGAACAAATTTAGGCAGTCTTTAACCGATGATTGTGTTTTTCAGTTTTAGATTTAAGCTCAGTTAACTTTGTTAGTATTGCTAACTTTTCACTCAAAAACATAAACAATGAACAGCTGTTTTTTGCAAACAATACTTTTCTAAAATGGAAAATTTTGAAAAAATGTTAAATAAACATTTAAAAAAATAATAAATGAAACAAAACAAATCAGAAAATTGCAATTTACTTTAAATATTAAGTTTTTGTTCTTTCGAAATCATTGTTTTATTGTTTTTGTTAATTGTGTTTTCTCACTTATAACTTGAGTTTAATTGGCCAATTACACTCAGTTAAACTAAGATAATATGTAACTTTACTGAAAAACTGATAAACACGAAACATATATTAAACCAGGTTTAACCAAAGAATGAAGATTATCTTTATTAGAAAAACTCGCCCTAAGAGTATAATCTCTAGGTTACTTGAAGACAGTAAATAGACTACTGTGGAAATTACTGTCTTTTTCGTATGCATTTACTCTTTGTCGAACTGCTGGGATTTGTAAGTATTTCTGTCTATGTATGATTAATTTAAATTTATATATGAATAATTATTTAGTTTGTTTAAAATATTTCAAAAATTTACTGTCAATTTGGTTCAATATAATTTTTACCTATTGTTATGTAATATTCAGAATGATTGGAATTTTCTAAAGTATCTTTTAAAAACAATTTTTACTACCCTAAAAAGTATATACGAAGGATTCTATGTTAAGTGACCCATCGTATAAAATTTTAGCAGTAAATTTCTACCGCTTTATTCAAAAACGATTATTAAAGTTAATAATGGTTTAGTACATATTTTTAGGTTTTAATAATGTTGTTAACTTGACAATAGTTTTTGCATAGTTTTGCATAAAATTTAAATCATTATAAATTTTTCAATTTAAAAGATTGAAAAATTTTTATTTTTTATTGTTTATGTATATCTATTAATTACTTGGTTTTTTTGTAATACATATTTTTCATCTTATATGTACCTAATACAATAATTATTTTAAATTAAACATTATTTTGACAGTTTTGCTTTCGTAAATGATGCACGTCATAATAATAAATGTTTCTAAGAATTAAACGTTTTTTTATCTCAAATTCTTTATAATCATTTTTAAACATGCACGAAATAGAAAAATACGTGTCTTATTAGCACAACCAAGAAATTATATAGCAATAGGTATTTTTGAATATTACAGGCAAAACAATTCGTGATAAAACAGAAAATTTATTTTATTTTTTTTCGGTGACACCGGCTTTATAATTGGCTACATATTTATACTTAAAGTTTTATAAGATCATTTAGAAAGTTAAGTGTTCAATATTTAGAAGATTTAGATCGACAACAGTTAATAATAGGTGTCGATAAAGGCAAACAAAAAAATTGTAATGATATGTACTTACTCAACAACATACTTTTCAATGACTACTGTATACTGTCTGCATTACCTAGAATGAGTCTAATAATAATTTACAAACAATATATTATGTAAATACTTACTTTTCAGCATTGACAAAATTTTTTTTTTTTTTTGTGAAAAATATAATTAGAATAAGTAGTAAAGTACTTATGTAACTGCATATTTTTAAGCGAGCGTAATAAGTACTTACTCCAATGTCATTCCCGTTTTAAAAAAATGATTGCTATTGTGTCAATTCAATACAAAAAAATCAAAATTTAAATGTTACAAAAGGAATTATAAACTAATACAGATATTTGTAGATCTGTAGCGAAGAAGTGAAAATAAAAAAACACCAAAAAAAGCAACAGAAAATATAATGGGAACTAAATAAAAAAATGCAGAGAATGAATGAATAAATGCATCACGTTAGGAATTTCTATACTCTATTTTTTATTGCAAACCTGATGTATTTTCAGGTGGCTTAACTTTGTATTGTATGTTAAATGGGAAAAAATTGCGAAAAAGAATAAACGTATGAAAAGATAAATTGAGCAGAAATACCAGCATGTAATTTAAACATACACAAAAAATGAATAAAGCTAATAAAAATATATGTATATAGTACATATGTACATTAGGGTGCTCTAAAACGGACTTTTGTAATTTCATTCAAAAAATACGTTTTTGGTAGGAAATAAAAGTGATCACAGATGTTGCTTGATTTGCTGTATCTCTTATAGTTTTCAAGACACGAATGTCGACGACACCTGCCTTGACGGCCTTATTTCACGGTGGTCTTTTTCATCCACTGGGTAGACTTGATAACGGTCTACCATCACCCCTAAATCCTTAATTGAAGAACTCCGGTGGCAATTTTTGTACATTGATATGTGGGTCCATGTACAAGCACTGAAGTACTCGAGCAATATTATTTCTTGCCATAGTAGCCCCGTTGCGGAATGACAGGCGGCATAGGCTCAAGCCTAATGCACACCCCGACAAAGAAAAAGGCAATCACTGGTCTAAACTAAATAGAAGGGGAGACCAACCCCAATCAAAAATGTATCAATATATCATGTTGAGATGGCAACAGCACTGAATAACTTCCTCGAAGCATACTAAATCAGTACTAATCTTCAATATATGGAGACTTTCGTTCACCAATTTATTGCATCAGTGTCATTCCCATGATCATTAAGATCACTCTACGGAATGACAGGTAACCATTGAATTAAACTACGCGACTGGTAAGAAATACCGATCGGGTTCAGGAATCGCATGTAGACAAACCTGTTAGAAGAGAGAATTATCTAACCTATTAGTTATAGGATATATCAGTCCTTAAATCAACATTCTGTCCCCGCGATTTTGGGTATTAAACCACAGCCACTACGTGGATTCCTAAGGAATCTAAACCAACTGAACAGCCAGGACAAGTCCTGCCGGTAACTGGCCATCCATAGTACCAGAATATCTGGTGCTCTGGTTAGACTCCATTCCAAGGAAAGACCGATAATACATTTGATCATCACCAGCTTATAGTCCCGGCAGACGAGAGGTACTGGTAGCTTCTCTGTTCCCCGGGATTGCAATACAACAAGATAAAGATTTCATAAAGGAAACATGCCCCGGGGGAAAGTTTTCGAGACAAACGGAATTTTATGCTTTCACTTTAAAAATACGTGTTTGTATGAATTAAAAGTGATCAGAGATAAAAACAACTTTTATATTTTCACTCAAAACATTAGTTTTTTGGTAGAAAAGAAAACGATCACTGATATCACTTATCACTTTTTGATATGAAATAAATGTGATAACAGATTTCGATTGTTTTTGGACTACTTCTTATAGTTTTCGAGAAATAGAGACTTAATGTTTTCACTCAAAATATATTGGTATAAATAAAAGAGATCATAGTATTCGAGTGATTTTGCTGTATCTCTTATTCTACAAAAACAGACTTTAATGTTTTTAATCTAATGGATTTTTATGTTTTCGCTCAAAAGAATCGCCTGTTTTTGCTATATCTCTTTCTTTTCGAAAAAAACGGACTTTTATATTTTCATTCCATAAAATTATTTTTGTTGTATCTTTAATAGCTTTAGAGAAAAAAATACGTTTCAAGTATGAAATAAAATTCATTACAGATTTCGTTTTTGATATATTTTTTATAGTTTTGGGAAAAAAACGGACTTTTATGATTTCACTCAAAATATCGGTTTTTGGTATGAAATAAAAATTTTCACAGATATCTCTTATAGTTTTCACGAAAACGGACTTTTATGTCTTTATTCAAAAGATACCGGCTTCGAGAAAAGCGGATGTTTTCACTCTAAAAAGACGTTTTTGTTGGAATTAAAAGTGACCACATTTCTTATAGTTTTCAAGAAAACTTGGCTTCTGTGTTTTCATTAAAAACAACGTTTTAGTATGAAATAAAAGTGATCACAAATTTAACTAAAAATACGTTTTTGTTTGAATTAAAAGTGATTACATCTCTTATAGTTTTCGAGAAAATTGTGCTTCCACTCAAAAAATACTTTTAGTATGAAATAAAAGTGATCCCAGATTTAACTAAAAATACATTTTTTGTATGATCACAGATTTCGCTTGGTTCTGCCGTATTTCTTATAATTTTCAAGAAAAGTCGACTTTTCTTGTAGCGTCTTTAAGCATACTTAGAACAATTGATTTAAATTTTCATTTTCATCTTATGCCCTATTCACCAAGGGTATACAAATTTGTGTTAAAGTAATCTACAACTAACTATCGGTTGTAGCGTGAAACAATTGATTTTAGATTTCTCATTCATCCTTTCATTCAAGTCAAATATATTGAAAATAATTTTGCTAGTTACACTTGCTTGTTAATTGCAAATCATAAGCAACTCCAAAAAAAAAACTTCAGCAATAATTTTCAACTAAACATGGGCAGTAATGTTATGACCTTGTTTTAAATTATCACTTTTATTACAAGTAAAATGTAAAATCATTGAATATAAAAATATAATCTTAATAAGTAAACATTTAAATAGAATTTATTTATTTTATTACACTATTTACAGAAAAATCACTGTTCCACATATCAATTGAATCATCAACTGTCCAATTTCTTTCCTTTTTCCTTTCACTCATACTACTTAGTACAATACAAAGTTTATTTGTGAATACTTTCGCAAATGGCCAAAAAACAATCACAATTTTATAAATTGTTTGCTCCCTTACGGATTCAATTGTAACAGCCACTAACCAACCGACCACGTCTTAAAGTCTATTTGAGGAAAGGATATTTTTTTTGTTACAACATTAGATTTTTCTTGCGAATGTTCGTTCGTTTATTTGTTTGTTTTCATTTCTTTTATTTCCATCTTCCTTTGTTAATTTCTTATTTGCTGATTAAAGTCGTTTATTTTTTCGTTTTTATTATTATTGTTTTTTTTTTGGTGGGTTTAAGTAAGAGGAATAAAATCAAAAGAAAGACTGATTGAGTTGACCGGAACCGGATATTTTTGTATTGTCAGTTCATTGCTTTTTTCTTTTAGTTTATACTTTTTTCTTTTTTCTATTTTTTTTTCGTATAACACTAAATTGTAATAATCTCTAATATAAAACATTACATTTTGCTCTTAAGGGAACAAGATTTGTATTTTTCTGTCTTAAGATAAAAATGGATTCCTTTTAAAGTACTTGCAGATTGAAAAAAGAAATCATTATCATTGAAAAGAAAAAAAAAGAATTGATTATCATGGGATTTATTGAAATGTAAAAAAGTAATATTAGATGTTTTTTTCTGATTTTAAGAAAATCAACAAAATAACCATTGGCATAGTTAACATTGTATTTAGAGTTAGTAGTGCAAATGGTTTTTTACAATGTAGTGTTAAGTATTTTAAATTAATCAGTTGGTTTGAGATATTCTTAAGCTGGATACACGTTTAGATCTATGTTTAAGAGCGATTTTGGAGGTCCTTATAGTAGGGATCCCTTGAATAGGGTTTTCTTCCCATTCTTTTATGTAGAATGTGGGCTTTAAGAGTTCAGTAAGATCTCTCTAATTGATAAAACCTGGGCATCCCAAAGCATTCCTTTTACCAAATTAAACAGAGAGCTAGCAACTTGTTGTAAGCTGTTCAATTTCCTAATAGTTATTTTCCCTTTGTATGCGATGTATCTCTAAATATCTCTGTGGCAAAGACAATCCTGGATTCTTCTCCTCTAGCATATTTTGTCGATTCAGCTATTCTCAGTACTCAATTCCTAGAAACATCCGAGATGAAGAAAATTCAATATATCCATATATTTCTGTAGGCAGAAACAAACCCAAAATCTTTTTTTCTAGCTTATTCTCCCGAATTTATATCGGCTATTCAAAGTCAGTGTTTAATTTCTAGGAACATCTGATACTCTTTGCAACAGAGATGAAGAAAAATCAATATATCATCCTTCAAGTTTCCTGGAATTGACCCAGTATGATCTTTTGGAACATTATCTATAAATTTGTTCTTTTACCACAAATAACAAGATTTTTGTTGGTTGATAGCTTGGCAATGCTGGCATAAGGAACCCTGAATCATAATAAAAGGATGAGGTTGCTTTGAGATTTAAGCTATATCATCCACCTCTATTACTTCTACATGTTGACCAATGGCACTAGGCGCGGACTGCAGTTTTTTTTTTCATTACAGAATAACGACTACACATGACTCGGGAGTAGATAAAAAATGGTGTTCGTCAATTTATTCGTTAAATATATGATGTATGATAGTATTTAACATATTAGTTCCCAGCAAAAGTACTTCCAACAGAACAACATTTATCACCACTTTAAAAGTAGCACTAAGTGATAGCACTAAGTGACTTCCAAAAAAGCGAAAAGAATACATTTTTTTTTAATTTAAGGTGTATTTTTTGTACTGAAATTTTTTTAGTTAGTTATATTCTAAAATACTACAATTTCACTTCCTAATAACTTCCAAAGAAAGAACATAAAAATTACCTCCTAATGAATGACTTTAGATGTAATGAATTTGGAATTAAATAAAAAATACCTCCTATGAAAAGCTTTTGTTAAAATAATAACTTCTTCAGATCTTTTCAGTACTTTCATGAACTAAATTCTACTTCTTTTTCGCTTCTTTAGAAGTTCTTTTTCTGCTAGCTTAATGCAATTTCATTGTGTAGAGTAAATTTTAGTTTTCCTTATCGACAATTTGACAATTTTATATTCTGATTTATTATACCCTTCACCTTCGTGAGAAGGGTATATATATGTTTGTCATTCCGTTTGTAATTTCTATAATATAATTTTCCGACCCTATAAAGTATATATATTCTGGATCCTTATAGATAGCGGAGTCGATTAAGCCATGTCCGTCTGTCTGTCTGTATGTTGAAATCAGTTTTTAGAGGACCCCAGATATCGGCGAGATCCGAATCTTCAATAATTCTATTAGACATGCTTTCGAGAAGATCGCTATTTAAAATCAGCAAAATCGGTCGGTAAATAACGGAGATATGAGCAAAAATCCGGGACAACCTCTGAAAATTTCATCAAAAAATTGTTATAAAAGCAACAACAACACTGAATATAGAAAAAGATTTACACGTGTGTGTGTAGATGTATTTGGTTTAATTCAGCTGTGTATTTTTTTGTATACACCGCAAAAAATATGATTTGCATTTTTTGTTAAAATAAAATAATTTTCCCTTTTGTTTTGCAAATATATTTTTTAATGAATAGAAAAAAGTATTTAAAACGTTTTCAATTTTATGAGAGTAGATTGTGAGTTATTCTACAATAATTTTTATGCGAATAATGTAAGTTTAAAATTTAAAACTAACACAAATTTTTTCCAAGTGCTTTTGAAAACAATTTTTTTTACGATAAACAAAAACAAAATCTACGTCTCGTCAATGTTTACCAGGCCGCCGCCGAAACATTCGGCTTAAATCGACTCAAAAATTTTTTAATGTTTTTATTAACTAGACTGTAAGATCAATTATGTTTAAAATACACTATGGTGAAGGGTATATAAAATTCGGCACAGCCGAATATAGCACTCTTACTTGTTTAATATTATTTTTGTATTTTGTCCATTATTAATATTGTATATTATTTAGTATGTTTATTATTATTATTTTTTATCCTACATTTCATATTATTAAGTAAATATAGATTTAATTTATTTTATATTTTCTACTTCCTTATCATTAAATATGAATGTAACTTTTAGGATTTTGCTAAAACATTATTATGATGTTTTAACACATATCTTTATATTATGTCCAGCAAAAACTTTCATTACAAAGTTATGCTTATATTTAGTCATTATTTTAGCTTTTCGATATCTTTGAAAGCAAGTAGGTACTTACCACAAATACTTACTTATAAGTAATAAGGAAACGTAGTCTTCCTGGCTTCCTTAGGATCGCCAGGAAGATGACTTGTGAATAAATAAGCCTACTTCTAAATAATTAATTAGTTTTTAAAAAGGTATATTATAAGGTGTGTTAGTGAATACAATTGAAGATCATTAACAAGTTTTTGCTGAGCATGTATATAAGTATAAGTAAATATAAATGTACATAATAATGATCATTTAACATGTTCTAAAACAAAAAAAGTAATAATAACTGAAAGACAAAATAACAAAATATAACAACTATATATGGTCCGTATACCATATATACGGACCATATATAGTTGCTATATTTGGTTATTTTGATAATTAACAAAATTATGTTTAATACACAACCATCATAATAGTTGTAAAACAGCGTTTCTCAAATGAGTAGGAAAACAAAGATCTAAAAAATAAGATCTAACTGAACATTTTCTAGTTTTAAGAATGCTTTTATAACATACACACGAATTTAAGGTTATTATGGGAATGTTGTGGTATTTGTAACGTAGATCAGTCTATATTTAAACAAGTAGGAAAGTATAATTTAGACCATGCCCGACCATACGATACCGTACACCATGAGTATATTATTTATTATTCATAAAAAAACTCTTATGTCGAATTTTCCCTTATTTTAAAAATATTTAACTCTTTCACGCATACGAGACACCGGTGTCCCAATATATTGTTTTTAAATTGTTTTGAGGCCAGTGGTGCATGCTAAAAAGACATGTGATATCCTTCGGAAACACTTTTTCCATTTTTCATCAAAAATTATCGATATACGTCAAAATAAAATATCTGGTAAAGTTATATTCATAAGACGTCCAGCGGTTTAGTTTTGTGCATGAAAGGGTTAAACAATTTATTGATGAAAAACGATTTTTTATACCCTTCACCTTCGTGAGAAGGGTATATATAAATTTGTCATTCCGTTTGTAATTTCTATAATATAATTTTCCGATAAAAAAGCGATTACTAGATAATCAGTTGTGTGGACAACCTTCTGAAAGATAAATAAAATATATTTTTATGACTAGAAAATAACAACAATTTGTAGATAAATTATTACTTTAATATCTTTTAAATGATATATCATTATAACATTATATGTATATAATTATATATAATTATATATCATTATATATAATTACGGTATTAAATACATATTGCTTTGGAAATAATAAAAACAAAATAGTGTTTTTTATCTTCTTTGGAATATATCTTCTTACCGCCTTATGCAAAAACTATTATTAAAGTTTACAATGGTTTACTGCATAATTTTTCCATATAAAACAGGTTTTATCAACCATTGTTAACTTAATAATCATTTTTGCATAAGGCGGTTAATGTTTTAGGGTTAGAGCTCATAACTAAAATTCCAAACCTATCTCTAGAGAGTGTCTAAATTTTGAAAATTAATAATAGTTAGGGAGTATACAAGTCTGCTCAGATGAGCTTTGTGGACGTTGTTCACCAGTTCGGCTGCAACGCTTACCTAGAAAATCTATAATAACCTTAGGTTGTTATCACTGATAGGCCTTTCAATTGTGCGATTAAGGTTTCAGACTGCCACGCTAACAGTCCATTTGTGCATGTAAACGAATAATGACTTCTGAAGAAGTTACAATAATAAATATAATGAGGAGACGGTAGAATATTGTTAGTACCTGCGTCCTGCTTTATTTAACATTAGAATAAGTTGCGATTATAAGAACGACTTGATGCATCTGTTTGACTTTGATATTTATTAGATTATTTCATTCGTGTTAGAGGATGATTTGCCACGTTACCTATCATATACAAATAATTTCAATTTCAATTCGTTGAGGTTTTATCTATTTAAGTATCACATCGGGACCTATTTCTAAACCCAAGTGAGTTAGCAGCTAGTCTAAAACCGAACCTAATTAAGGTGTTTTATTGTAATTGAAATCTAATAATTTAATTGGCATCAGGTCTCGCAAAAAAAAAGAAACGTTGGAAACTCCTGGAAGCCTAATAAACGTCTATAAATTCAACATAGTTACAACATGTTGTATACTAATGTACTAAGAATATTAGTACTACAACATACATATACAATGTATATTGTACATATGCATGTACATTGTACAATTGTCTTTGATATACACTTTGTATAATTTGATCTTATGTTGTTTTCTAAATGGACTACATATGTAATAGAACACGAATATACAATAGAGTGTCCAGAGAAATAGCGGTTTTTAGAATTTCAGATAGGAATACACCTTAAAAGGTCCCTACCAGCGATAAAGTGATGTAAAATACAAAAACAATTCATAAGAAAAATTTAGTGCAGTAAGGGGGAAAATTCTTCTCGTATTTTTTTTTGGTCCTTGGGACACCCTTTATGTAAAAACTCTTCCAGAACAATACTCTTCTGAAAATGTTGTTTTATTACTAATATTAGGAAAATTGGAAAAGGAATGTTAAATACTTATGATTTTAAATTAATTTTGTTATTTCTGTTTAATATAATTAAATCAAAATATACATACAGTATTATTAATATTTTACAATTTATATTAATAAATTTAATCTATTTTTTTTCTATATTTAGTTAAGCTCTTATTATAGAAAACACATAAGTTTATAATATAATTTAATTATGTTTATAAACCCATCAAAATTATCTCTTGTAATAAACATAAATTAAAGCTTTTATGCTTTAACTTCACTTAAAGGGGATGGCCAAATTTGTGTTCTTATATTATTTACAAACTGTAGTATTTACACAATTGTATTTAAGTTGTGTTTCTCCTATAAAATACCGCCCTTATAGTAAAATGCTTACACATATCATAATATACAAAAGAAGGATATAGTTTATATGTATGTGGTTCAAGCATCAATTTTATTTTGATGTTTCCGTTTTAATATTATTTACAATCAATGATTTTTATGTTCTACATATTTCGATAACATTACTGTTAGTACAAATGTTGCAGTTTTTTGTTGTTATTGTTTCTAATACCATTGAAAATTATTGAGGGTATATTGATTGCAATAACGATTTTGTAACAAATAAGTACTAATATTGGATTACAATTCTTTAGAAATATTCTCTATTGAAAATTTAAAATATCAAGTTGCCCATGCAAATAACCGCTAATATACACGTTGAGCAATTATAAATATCTTGATTATGCAGCAATGGAGGCAAAGTTTTGCACTAGATAAAGTTTTCTACCGATAACATATACAAATACAAATATAGACAAATATATCTCTACAACTTTTATGAGGATTAAGTGCAGTTAAAATAAATCTAAAAGGCGTGATACACGGTTGTAAGATCTTACAACGTTGTCAGTAAAATGTTCGGAAAATGTCTAATAATTGTCTGAACTTACAATTTTTCTTTTGCAAAGTTGTCAGAAAAATCATTACCGAAAATATAGCAAGGCAAAATTTGTAAGTTGACAGTATTATTAGACATTTTCTGTATATTTTACTGCCAACTTTGTAAGATCTTACCACCGTGCATTAATAACATAAGTCCTCATATAAGCAGTGCATTTCTAAACGGCTAGTCTGATCGGGCTAAAATTATACGGAGATAGTTAGGGAGTATTCGAGTTTATGTTATAAAAATGAACACCACAAATGCTTCAAGCTGAAACTTTAATTTAAGAGTAGACAAATTGGACTTTCCGACGACATACGAAGTATGTATATCTTCATACTGTTACAGCTTCTTAAATATGGCCAAAAAGAGGGTCTTTGCATTATATGATATGTGATGGGTAAATTTTGAGGCCCTTGCGTAATGAACCAATCAGGGAAAAGTGTGGTAATAAGTTACTTACTATGAAGTAATTTTCTAAATATGGGAGCTACGACTAACTATAGGCCGATGGGAAAAAACTATCACAAAATAACTCTAATATTTACAAAACATTCGAATCAAATTTTTTCCCAATATCATTGTTAATTCATGAGTTATTTACGATTAAGTGATTTTAAGAAATGTATTTTAATATTAATTGATTTGTATTTGCAAAATTTTCTGGTAATAGCGAATATGATGAAAAACTCAAAATATGCTAAATTATGCTGTTAAAAGTTAAAATATTCAAAAATATGCTCTAACAAATCGATGCTCAAATTCTCAAATTGATCTAAAACATTTAAATATCTTATCCATGTGTCCATCCCGGGGAAAACTTTACCTACCCGGTAAGCAGACAAGTAATATTTAAGCATTGTGGAAGTACTTACTTTTGGGGTGAATAACTAGTTATTTTTGTTCAAAACATAACTGGTTACAGAAGTGTTTACCCGACATTCACGGTCTTAAAACTTACTCTAGGGTTATTTTTTGTATTTATTAGTCTTTCTGCTTTCTCAAGTTATTTTATAGTACGTTTTGGAATAGTTTTTTTCATTAAAGTATAACATGTCGCTTTTTAAATAAATACTGATATCAACTATGATTTGAACTACAAATGTTGGATAGATGCTTTAGATAATTGGACAGATTCTCTAGATAATTGGCTACAAATCCCATTCAAAAAATTCAATAATGTTATTGATAACGATCACTCATTACCAGGTAATGTATTAAATAACTACAATAACATGGCAATGACATGTAATTATTATCACTTATCTATTAACATACTTTTCAATGACTACTACACATAGTTCTGATAACATAGAAGTAATTAAACAATGTGTTATATTTTATGTGTTATACAAATACCTTCTAAATCATTAGTCAGCATCTGCTTGAAAATATAAAAGTTGTATACGTTTTTTACACGATTTACATTGATTGATTTCTCTAATTACTTGCAACCGATTGTGTGAAAGTACTTGCCTCAAATGACTTCACCATGTTAAAGAAATTATTTAAAACACTATTCTGTAAATAGATATTAGCATTTACACCCTTTACCAGGTAATGAAAGTTTTGCTGGTTTACATGCATATGTAAGTATAATTTATAAGTTAGGAAAATTACAAACAAAATGATAAACTTATATATACTCTTCACATGAAGGTAAAGGGTATAGTAAATAAACAGAGATATTGTAAATTTATTACTGATTGATTTTCACATTATAAAAATTTATGACATATAAAAATAACTAAGGAAATTAAGTCCAAATTGCTAAAATCATTCTGATAAACAATAAAATTTTGTTTAATAAATTTTTAATTAAATGTAGTGTTTTCCTAATAAAAGCTGATCTAGTATTACAAAAAAATGTTAAATTTAATATCAATAGCATTTTAAAAAGTTTACTATTACTGCAAGAGCAATCCAAGAAATTTATTATTTAAAATAATAAAATCTATAGTTAGTTCTATACAATAATCTTAATTTAACTAATACCTCAGGTGCAATGATTATATCCTACGGGCTATTTCTTTATTTTTTTCAAACAATAAAAATAATTCTGCACACTGAGGAGATATACACATACATACACAGAGCAAGAGTCCTATTCCATTCCATCCAAAGGAAATTAAAGTTTTTTCTTGTTTTTTCTTCCTATTTTAAGGATATAGTACAAAAAGTAAAACTACTTGGCCTTAACAAAAGTAACAATTGAAATACTTGAGAGTTACTTTCAATTACGGCACATCTTTGTTTCAATGCGTAGTGAAGTGATATTTTTAAATTCATACAAAAATTGTCTTCTACTAAAAGCAAAAAAAAAAAAAAAAAAAAACAGAAAACAAAAACTAAAAGTGGAAATAAAATATGAAGTGCTAGAAGTTTTCTACATTGCTAGTCGTGCTTCCATTCGTTTGGTCCTTGCAAAAAGGGCCAAAAGCTTCTAACTCTCTGCACAGTTAGTTGCAATTGTAACCAACAAACTAAGAAAATACGGCTAAAAATTTTCAATGTTTATATGTAGATAAATATATGAGTGTGTGAGTATTAAAATAAGGATACATTTTTATATACAACAACGTATATATTTTAAGTATTGTTAGTGCTAGAGAAAAAATTTAAGAAATGAAAGAGAATAGGGAATATGGTAAGAGTTTTGTTATATGTATGTGTGTATCTTTTGAATTTCGTATCCTTTTTCTGTGTTACTTATCCTTTTTTTAGTATTTGTGTTTTAAGTGCAAAATCCTGAATGAAGTCAATTGAAAATACAAATAGTATAACAAAAATATATATGTATATATGTATTTGTGTGGTATAGGCTTAGTGGATTTTTAAAATCCCCTGTAGCCGAAAATTTATTTTATAAATTCATTGTGACTTTTCGGAATAAATTCTGAATTTGAAATATTGTAGTTTTACAAATAAATCTTTTCGCCTTAAGTCAAGGAGTTGGTAATTTTCCATTGCAAGCCCCTAATAAATTTATTTTGATGTCAGCGGATCTTGGTGAAGCAGGGTACCTAATTTAAAAATATCTCTAAATTTTTACGTTATTGAATAATATAAACTTGAAATCTAGACTGTAGTTTGGTCTCCCCACAAATAGATCTACTTTTACATAATATTAAATCAAATTTCGAAATGCTCCATATAAACACAAGACTGGAATGATTATCCCTTTTTGTCAAGGACATGTGGGTAAAAGTTTGAAATATGGTTCTTTCTTCAGTACTACTTTTTACATTTAAAAATTTACTTACGACATTGATTGAATTATAATCTATAAGAACGGATTTTCTAGTATTGATTGATCTGTAAAAATAGTTTTTTTTGTGCTTTTTTCCTTCTTCAACTGATATACTTTGAATTTCCTATATAATATATGGAGAATTTTATGTGAACTGATTCAACTTTTTGAATCGACATCTTCAGATTTGGACTAAAAAAGTAGCTGACTTTGTACTTTAATAAGAAAGTATCTGATTGATCTGTAAAAGTTAGTTTTTTTGTACTTTTTTCATTCTTCAAATGGTATATTTTGAATTTCCTATATAGTATATAGGCAATTTCATGTCAAGTGACCCATATCTCACGATTTGGACTGAAGAAATAGCTATCTGAGGTCCATTGCACAATTTTTGTAGGATGAAGAGGTGCAAAGTTATACTCATTTTAAAAACCCTGTATGACCAAAATATCCAAGTTTTCATTCCCTATATCTCTGGCAGTTCTTGATGATAGAGCTTTAACTTATGTCTGGTCTAGAAATTCTATTAAAATGACACGAAATCGACCATATGTCTCTTAGTTAAGTACTGAAATATTGAAAAAAATTGAATTTTGTTTTCAAGAAGCCGGGTCCTTCGCGTCAATACGTTACGTGCTTTTCATATCTACTTCGCATTCTACGCTTCAGGTTACATGTGACGCATGTGACATGTTCATGCGCCGCATCTGACGCTTAAGTTGGAAGTGCACAACACTTTTTGAGGCGGAAATGCGTTTTACGCTTTTCAAACTTTTTGCGCTTTACAAGCTGCAAGTTTGCTTCATTCTGATCTTTAATTTAATGTTATTTAAACTATTACTGTTTAAAAAGTCAAAGTTTTAAGGTTTTGTTTATTTTTTAATATTTTCTTCTATTGTTGGTGAATTTTATTTAATTTTTGTTGATTTAGTTGATTGATCAGCTGCCGATGCATCAAAAGTTAAAAGTTGCAGAGCTTTTCGTGGCAGACGCGTTTCAAACTACAGTGTGTAACGAGTTAAATGAAAATACACTATTTTTTGTCAGAAGCCTTTAACGCGTTGCCGCGTAAAACACGTGATGTGTACTTCTACCTTTAGTATAAGTAAAACTACTTATACACGGTTGTCAGATATGACAATGCACTGACTATTAAAAATTGTTTGCAACAGGTAGATTCCCAGTTCAAAGGATTCTAAGAAAACCTTATAATTTCATTGCTAGAAAATTGTCAGACAATAAATTTATCTGCCAAAAAATCTTGGCAGTTCACACTGTTGTCACATCGTTGCATGGCAAAAGCTGACAGATCTTATTTTTGGTGCATATATTCTTTTAACGCACCATGTTGGCAATAGAAAAAAAAATTTCACTCATCTTACAATAAAAGATGTCAGACAATTATCTGGAAATGGCAACGTAATGTTTTTAGAAATCTGACAATATTGTTGTTTTACAATATACAGAAATACTTTTTCTTACAACATTTTAAGACAAAAGTTGTAACTCTGTACATTATTTTGCCAACGCTGTAAGATCTGACAACCGTGTATACGTATCTCAATAAGAGATTTAACTTAAGAGTTCCAAACCATATTGTTGTTTAACAATATACAGAAATATTTTTTCTTACAACGTTTCAAAACAAAAGTTGTAAGTTCATACGGTTGTTAGAAATTTTCTGATGTAATATCTGACAATCGTGTGTACGATACTTAAGAGTTCTTAACCATCTTGAACTTTTATCACACACGATATTTGTCCGTCCTTAATGTTTAAGACGCAAATTGAATTACAGCATTGTCACAAATATCTTGTTAAACGTTAACTACCAACCAACCAGTACATTTTTATAAAAAACAAACAAACTTACAAAAAAATAAAAGATTGTTGAAAAATTACAGACACAGAGTAAAAGAATTTGTTATGAAGTTTTTTTTTTGGTTTTTTCTTTGTCTACTTCTACTATTTTTTTCGAGATTTCTTTTTATAGCAAACTTTTCTGAGTAAGTTTATCAGGTAAAAAAAAGGATCCAACATAAAACTAAGAAGTAGAAGACTACGATGATGACGAGCATGATGATGTGAGTCTATTCCAACTGTAAATAAAGCCACTTTATAAAGTAAAAAGAAGTTAAGTACTCTAAGATGATGAGTGGGTTTAAAACAGGAAATGAAAAAAAAAATGAAACCATAGACAACTACAGCAAAAGAAAGAAAAACTAAAATGTTTAAATATACCAAAAACTAAAAAGAGTTCAGCTTAGAAAAAAATCAACAAAATCATTTAAATTAAATTTGGACGCTTTTCTATTCGCTGCTTTTAAAACAATTGACCCTAATAAAAAAAATAAACGTGATTTATTAGCCTAATAATATGACTTTATTGGATTACACGCCATTTTATATTTGTGTTTTATTTTTCTCATTCTCTCTGTTTGGAACTTATATCACATTCATTTCATTATTATTTGCCTTGTTTTTTTCGGATTTTTTTCTTCTTCATATTTGCTTTGGGCTATAACCATTTGGTCTATTATTTTTTTTTGTTGGCTATTGCTGCTACTTCTGTTCAAGTTTAAGTGCTACGAAAATAAAATTTATGTTAATTTGCTTTTAACGCTAGTGATGGTAAATGTGCTTTTCCTCACTCTTTTGCTTTTCGGATGCTGCTTGTCCGTTTGTCTGTTTTTTTTTTCATTTCCAATAAAATGGTTTCAATATTCGTTTACTCTTTGGTAACAACAAAGGCCATTCAACACATATCATGGTGCTTTTATCCTATATTTTTTAGCTCCCTATATTTTTTGCCTTTCTCGGCTGGCAAATTTACCATCTGTTTAATGTTGCCACTCTCAAGTCATTTATGATTTTTATTGTGTCCAAATTCTTTTCGAAAAAATGTGTTAACAAGAAAATGTTTTTAAATTGAAAATTTAAAATGAAAATTGTATTTATTCACAAGAATTAAGTTTGGTTGTTGATGTTGGTGATAACGGGTAGATTCGGAAAGGTATTTATATTATGGATGTTTGTGAAAGTAGCTATGCCATAAAAACTCTGATTGAGATAGCCTCGGAGGGTCCTACGTAAGTTGTCTGGAAATGCAGCACTAAGAGCACATATTCACGGTGATATTTTTCAAATAAAAGATGAACTTTTGTGACGACTCACAAACGCTCTATTGTGTTGTTTACATGAAATTGTAATTTCCGGTCCATAATACGTAAACTTTGCTCAAGTACTTAGGTTATATAAAGAGCTGGATGAATGTCATTGACGACTCAACAGCAACCCATTGTCTTACATGCCGGTGGAAATTTACGTATATGGAATTTACGGTTTAGTATACGCGCACTTTGCTCTAGTACCTGAGTTATCTAATCTCTGGCCGAGATTCCGAGATGCTTCTAACGCATATGGCCTATGTTGGATCGCCAAAACCACCTAGAGATGTAACCGGCTAAACGAAGTACGAATGTATCAAATTAGCCAAAGGCTTTGTTCTTACTCACAGAGAACATATTGTGGTAAAATTGGTATAAACAGAGTTTTCTCTGAACATACCTAAACAAGGAAGGATACAAGGTATCACTTCTATAAGACACCTTTCAACCCATCACACTTCTTTTTCATCCGATACATTCGACACACTCATTCTAGGTATACGGGCAGGCGAACTCGTATACCCCTCATTCCAACGCTTAGTTCCACAGTCACTCCTCTTTGGGGTATCTGTTGTTATCGGCAACAGCACCGAACTTATCTGTGCATCAGTCTTTTAATTATAACTTACTCCTATCGAATTTGTGTTTAACGAACAGACATGGTTCCCAAAGGAACCAAACGGTTGGCGTAGATCCATATTATAAGGTTCTTTGGTTTGTCCTCATGTCAAATAATATTTAGGAGTATCCGGGTAGTGAAATGACATCACCAGTTTATAGTCACGGCAGAATGGAGGTACTGAGGTCTTTCATCAAGATAACATGCCCCAGGGGGGTGAAAAGGCAGGTTGTGACTAATGCAGTACATATAATAAGGATAATGAAACACTTTAACATTTTCTATGACATTGCTAAGCATTGTCGACATAACACCGCTAAGAAACAGTGAGATTCTGAATTTCCAAATTATAATTCTATTTTAAGAACATCCAACAAAATTCATCCATCAAAAAATTTTCATCGCAATTCAAACTTGGGAAAATATTAACCAATTTAATACCACATAAATATGAACAACAATTTTTTTTTATTTTAGAAATATATTAAAAAAGAAAACCTAACAACCTTTATTAAAATTTACGTACACTCAATATAAATTAACCTGATTGAGGTTATACACTACGTATGATTTATATTAACACTTGAACGTATTAATAATAATAATCATGCGTATAACTTTAAATTTGATATAAAAATATATTTATATGTATAAATATATTGAAATTAAACTTAATTTTTGGTCAAAGACATTGCAATCAGCATAGCATTTTTTGTATTAAAAACATTATTAATTTTTGAAAAAAATCATTACATATCGCCATTAACAACAATTTATTTATAAAGTAAATTACCTTTTAAAAAGTATG
This sequence comes from Lucilia cuprina, assembly GCF_022045245.1. Taxonomy (NCBI): domain Eukaryota; kingdom Metazoa; phylum Arthropoda; class Insecta; order Diptera; family Calliphoridae; genus Lucilia; species Lucilia cuprina. Next base: position 31,334,669 of record NC_060952.1, read on the forward strand.
AAAAACATTTTTTGTTAAACAGCAATTTTATGTTAATTTACTTCACTAAATTACTTACCAATACATATATATTTATATATATTACTTTTTGTTGCTATCTATACAATAAATGCAAAACAAAATAAAAATAAAGAACAAAATTACTAAAACGAATTTATTTATTTTTTTTTTCAAATTAATTTAATTAAATGTGTTTGGCTGTCGCGTATCCTTTGTGTGCATTTTTAGTGAATAAAAATCCATTATTCATTATCTTTATTTTATGAATAAAGTTAATCTTTTAATGCCTATAATACCAACCGTCTGATGTATATATATTTATGTCTATTCCGCCATGGTGGTTTACTACAAATAACTATTTGTTTTTTTGTAGATGTATTAGTAAAACGTGGTTTTGTGTTTTTCTTTCTTTTTTTCTATCATTTCCATATTGCCACATTATGGATATAAAAATGCAACTATTATTAACAACATATACTGCCACGCACAGCAAACTTTTGCTGACTTTGAAAATTTTTACAAAAATTCAACAAATATAACTAAACTCGTAATACTGACAAAATAAATGAAAAACTTTTTCGTTTGTTTTTGTTTGTGTTCTGTTTTCTTTTTTTTTTTGGTTAATAAAAATAAAACACTTGAAAAGTTGAAAAAAGTTTGGCTTTGAATATATTTGATGTTTTAAAATTGAATAAAAAAACAATTCTTAAGAGGACAAGTGGCTGCCAGAATAACTCAACTTAAATTTTAAACAAACAAAATGATTAGGCCAGATAAATGTATACAAAATGGTGAGGCAAAAATATATTTATAGTTAGATTCAATTTAAGACTATAGACTAGACTATAGACTAGACTATAGACTAGACTATAGACTAGACTATAGACTAGACTATAGACTAGACTATAGACTAGACTATAGACTAGACTATAGACTAGACTATAGACTAGACTATAGACTAGACTATAGACTAGACTATAGACTAGACTATAGACTAGACTATAGACTAGACTATAGACTAGACTATAGACTAGACTATAGACTAGACTATAGACTAGACTATAGACTAAACCATGGACTATACCATAGACTAGACTACAGACTACACTATAGACTAGACTATAAACTGGACTATAAACTAGACTATAGACTTTTTAGTTTTGGTCAGTATAACTTATATATTGTGGTTATATATAGCGCTCTTAACTCTTCGAGCATTTTTTTTAACTAGACAAAACAACATATGTTTATTATTTAAATTCCCTGAATAATACTTTTAATTTTACTCCCTCTAAATATGTCTAGTTTTTTCCTCTTGTTTTATGTGCTCCTATACAGTTTCCTTAGAATAGATTTTATAAAATTAATAGTTTTAATGCAGCTAAGCATAAACATCATAAACAAACAATTAGCAACAAATGTTGTTCATTTAGTTGTTTTTCTTATGTTGTTAGTGTGAAATTATAGTACGAGTTTTTAATATACATACTTATACTAATACACCTCCCTTTAAACATCTAGACACATATTCAGATGCACACAATGTAAACGCGCCAAAGCAAACCCACAACAATTAACACCAACTTAAAATTAGTTGAACAAGTAGAAAAGTGTTTTTCCATATGCATCTTCAGTATGTTGGTGTTTATGTGTGTTTGCGTTTTGTTGAGTTCTATAAAAGAAATGCATAGAAAAAGAAAAACTTGCCAACCAACTATACAGAAGCAAATTTGAAGCAACAAGTGGAAATTTGATTCATACTCTCAGTCATAGACACACTGATAAGGACTTACACGTTTATAGTGTTAGATCCCGGTTAGTTTTAAAAGGAATTCAAATATTTTTTCGCTACAAAATATTTTCGCAAATAATTAAATACATAGTTACATACTGGGTTGTATGTACTGCCTTTAATTGTTATCAAGCTAATGGCTTTAAAGTAATGTAAGATAGAGTGAAATCACCTCGAACTGCGGGGATATTTACACTGTTAAACTTTTATAAAATATATATAAAGTAGGGGTGGAAGTGTATACATAGAAAAGTACTTGCATTTTTATTTTCAAGAATGTGGTTTATATTTAAATTTTTAATATGTTAAAAAATTAAGGTGGAGAAAAATATATAAATTTCAATGTATTTAAATATATTGTGTTTCGATAATAATTTTGGTATTAAACATTATAAAAGTTGTTTTATTCATTCTGACAAAATGATTACTTAATATAATATTGTTAATCAAAGTAATATATAAAAAATTAAAGATTGTATTTGTGTGAACTCTTTAAATTGTATGAGGGCTAGGGTAAAGGGAGGAATCTTCATCAAATTTTTGTAGAGATACTACTATATTTATCAAAAATATGAGTTAAAGAGGATGCAGTTGTATGAAGACTAAGAGTAAAAGGGGGACCATACGGCATAAATATTTTAAATATTCGTTTGAAATTTTAAGGCCTTTAAACTTTGAAGTCCTTTTATAAGGACATAGGAGCTGATTATAAAAATCGAAGTACGCAGAATTGCTATAAATGGAATCTTTTATCACACGCATATCAACGTTTCCATGATTTTTTTCAAAATTGTTACAGGGTAATATATATTTACATATTTTTTAACTTTTTCGCACTGAGCAAAAATAGCAATACCGCTCCATCCGTGGAGCGGTTCAAGTTGTTCGCAATTGGACGATGTCCTTCGACCCTACGTGTCGAATTTCATTGCATTATACTGAAAACTGCGATACAGATGGACGGACGAACAGGTGGATATGGCTTGATCAACTCAGAAAGTGGATTGATATACTTTAAAGTGGGTAAAGGACCAATGTATTTTGGTACAACAGTACAAACACATAACATCTTCAATACTATAATTTACTTATAACACTGATATCACGATTAAATTCTGTATAAATTACTTTAACATAGACGTAAATCCCTCTACCAAAATTTCTAAGGATAGGCCCATATTAAGCCTTGTCGCCAAACAAATAAAATGCTTTTTTTTATTATAAAGTTATCCACACTTTTAACAAACACTCTGATGTAGGATATCATATGATCAGCCATGCACGACTATATATTCTCACTCTTTTTATACCCTACACCACTTTAGTGGGAAGGGTATATTGGGTTTGTTCTGATGTTTGTAACGCATAATAATATTGGTCCTTTACCCACCTTAAAGTATACCAATCATTTTCTGAGTCGACTTAGCTATGTCCGTCTGTCTGTCTGTGTGCAATTTTAAAGATAATTGAATGAAGTTTGGATCTTCTATTGTTCTATTGATCTCCGAAGTTTTATTAAACAGTAAATAGCTTTAGAATATCTGAGGCAAGGTACAATTCTACTTAAATGCTTTATTATGAAAACTAAATCACATTTTATTCGTATACAGGTTTAGGGTCTTTTATGATCGGCCTCGCCAGACTACAACATCTTACTTGTTTTAGATTGATTTCAAATTATTAATATTGTTTAAATTACCATGTGTAGGGTAACTAATAATCGAATATTGCACTCTAATCTATATGTTTTATGCTGTTGGTATATGTTGTTGTGGTTGCACTTAACTAGTGTTTCTGAGGTTTCTTGTTATTTCCATTTAACATTGTTTTTGTGTAGAATCATTTTTCTCTCTATATAATAGTGTGTACGAAGTGTTGTTGGTGTTTAATATTAAAAAATCTTTCTTCTTTGGATCAGAGGTAATAAAAAGGAAAATTTTTAGTACTTTTTATACATAAGGTACTATTTTAATATTTTAGTTTTATATTTTATTCATTTAAATACCAAAAGTACTTTTCTGTAAAGTATTTTAGTACTTATCTTATTCATAATAATTTATTAAAGGTTTATTAAGGAAATTTTAATATTTTTTTATAAACCTGTGATAAATTGTTCTGAATAAGTCCCTATATATGAAAAGTCATATTTTATATTTTATAAATGGTTTGTAAATTAAATTTGATATATTCTTTATGAATAAGGGACTATATATTTTAGTGCTGCCTAATCCGTCCTTATTCCTTAATGTATGCATACTGGCTAGATGCCTGGCTGACTGCTCCCAAAGTCACCACTAGATTTGTGCTATATGTATAGTAGTTGTGTTTTCCTCTGCTTGTATACTATTTTGCCTCTATGTGTTTGTTTTTATTTTTGTATTTGTATATTTAAAAGTATTTGGCCTTATCGCATGCGGCTAGTTAAAATAATTGTTGCTGTGGTTAGTTTAATAATTCTAATTGTTTTGTGTTTATACAGTTTTTTTCTTAGTGTCCTTGCTAATGGTTGTTTGTAGTTCATAAAATATTATGAGTTTGTTATGAAAAGATATTAGCAAATTATAATGCTGTTGTTATTTTACTGGTTGGGTTTTCCTTTTTTCTTGTTAATGACATTATATTGTTTGTTATGTGTGAGAATGGATGTGTTTTTCTTGTTATAAAACATAGAATATCATTTTAATAGTTTATTTAATTGAAAATTAAATTGTGTATTATTATACCGAAATGTAATATTTAATTTGAACATTAATATTAAAGTAATTAAAGAACAGATTTTCTGGTGGAGGTGTGTTATAGCGGTAAAGGATCAAATATGACAATAATTCTTAGACAAGTTGTCGTTAAGATTTATATTTATATAAGAGTTAACCATAAACTCGTAATACTTTCCTAACAATGATGGCGTAGGATGTTATTAGTATGTTACTTAATTAGTTAGTTAGTTCGTTAGTTTGTATAATAAACCAGATATTAAATAAATATGTTATAAATATAAATTAAAACAAATTGTGACTGTTTTCTTAATTCCCTGTACCCCAGGGACTATTCTGGGACTTAGTTAAATTTTTTTAGTGCTTCAAATGTTCGTTTATTATAATTGATAGAGATAATACGACGAAAATAAAATTTAATAATGTGATAAAATCGATTACTAGGTTTTCAAGTTATTCGCAATTGGAAGATGTACCCCTATGGCAAATGATCCCCCTTCTACCCTAAGTGTCTAATTTCATTACATTATATTGAAAATTGCGATACAGATGGACGGACGAACAGTGGATTGATATACTTTAAGGATGGTATAGGATTAGTAAGTTGGTCAGTTAGTTAGTTAGTTGTTTGGTTAGTCAGTAAGTTAGTTAGTTAATTAGTTAGTTAGTTGTTTAGTTAGTTAGTTAGTTAGTTAGTTAGTTCGTTAGTTCGTTAGTTAGTTAGTTCGTTAGTTCGTTAGTTAGTTAGTTAGTTAGTTAGTTAGTTAGTTAGTTAGTTAGTTAGTTAGTTAGTTAGTTAGTTAGTTAGTTAGTTAGTTAGTTAGTTAGTTAGTTAGTTAGTTAGTTAGTTAGTTAGCTAGTTAGCTAGTTAGCTAGTTAGCTCGTTAGCTAGTTAGCTAGTTAGTTAGTTAGTTAGTTAATTAGTTAGTTAGTTCGTTACTTAGTTAGTTAGTTTGTTAGTTAGTTAGTTAGTTAGTTAGTTAGTTAGTTATTTAGTTAGTTAGTTAGTTAGTTAGTTAGTTAGTTAGTTAGTTTGTTAGTTAGTTAGTTAGTGAGTAAGTGAGTTAGTTACAATTCCTACGTCCTGTCTGAAATAAACTGTCCCTAGCACAACGATATTCACACTTTACCTTCTACTTACTACTTAACTAACTGCTTGCTTCACTTTCTTGATGACAATTTCTTTAAATTGTTTTATTATATTTTTATAAATTTATGTAAATTTGCTGTCGTTATTATGATTATCTTTATGTTTTGTCCCTGTTCCTATTCCTATCACTGTATTGCTGCACTGTGATGTTATTTTAATACAGATTTATTATACAATCCATAAAATTAAGCATAAACTATTATACAAAAATGTTTATAAAAACCATTTTGCATTAAAAAACATAATTCATTGTCATGATATACAAGTCAGACACACAAACACATCTCTACTGTTATACAGACATACAAACATTAAGAAATAGTTAGTCATGCGATAACTAACGTTAAACAGATACAAAATGAAAAACACAAAAAGTTAAGAAGAGTAAAGAAAGTATTCTTGCCAACAGGTTAATGTAGATGGAAAATTCCTTTAAATATGCACACCTTGATAACAACAAAATAATCGTGTTATAAAAGAAAATTAATTTCTTTATTTTTATGTTTTAACATAAATTTATTAACTAAATATTACGTGTACATGTACTGAAAACACTAACACGCACACAAATATGTACTAACACGCACGAATACACCAATAGACAAATATTTAGTGCAACCAGTTGTTTAAAAGAGTATAATCATGTATATTTTTAAAATTTATTTATTATTTTTCTTTTAGTGAATTAATAACAGGGTTCTAATGATGGCAGGGTTCTAATAATAAAATTGGAGACCGTCAGAAACATTGTGTAGAGCGGATAAATCGCCCAGAAGTTACTGTACTATTTCTGTTTTTATCTAATCAGAATACGCAGCTGCGCGCAGTAGTTGTCTTGTGATCATGAATTTGTGAATCACGTTCAATGCCATGACTAAGGTATCATCGACAATTTTAGTATCAAAAAATTATCTAAACCAGGACATAATATCAAGACCATTGAAAAAAATATATAAATATAAATGAATACATTCCTTTAACCATTCACCACATCTAAACAGACAATGAAGACTAAGGAGTAAAGAATAAATTTTAACTGTTACATTGAGCAGCAGCAACAGCAGTAAGATGAGTTTATAATAAATAGAATTTATTACTGAGATAAACTGAATGGAATACGTAAAGAAAATTCAAAATGAACTCAACACCACAGGACTAAAGACTGGATGAGAAAGAACCAACAACAGCAAAAAAAAATTAAGAAACATTTAGTGGAATTTTTTATAAACTCTAAATTTTACCACCTAATTTTTGTATTTGTTCCATACAAAACGAAAAGATCAACACCACATGACATGGCGTTATATGAGCTCAATGCACAAATATTGGAACGAAGGAAGAAACATTTGTTAAAACTTGTAATTGTAGAATTATTGGCAAGAAAAATAAACGAAATAAGCATAAAATGTACATGTGTATGTATGTATGTATGTATGTATGTATGTATGTATGTATGTATGTATGTATGTATGTATGTATGTATGTATGTATGTATGTATGTATGTATGTATGTATGTATGTATGTGTATGGTTGAAAGATACATATTCTGTGTACATAATATGAAAAATTTATTTTTGTGCTTAGTCAACAGGATGCCAGCATATAATGATTGTATACATGTGCATGTGTATGTAAAAGTGTACATTTATATAAATTTTTGGTTATGTTTTGTTATCCTTTCGTTATTCCTTATGACCGTACCAAGAATGTAATATTTTTGTCTAGAAGTGAAGCCTGTCTTTTGGGAAAAGGGAAGAATCCTTAAAGAAATTTGTGGGAATTTACTTAGACTCAAAATTCTAGCGCACTGAAGCATTAGATGAAATTTAAACTATTACAACAGGATTTATTTTTAGTCCCTTGATATCTGTCAAATTATTTATGATGTTTTTCTTTTGAAAATCTTTGCCGTTATTATTCTTTTGAAAATCTTTACGTTAGTTATTTAATAAGTTAGTTTAAAAGTAAATTTGCTATAGTTTTAGCTCATAGAAATCTTATTTATCTCAACTTACATCGCATGACTGTTAAAGCTTTTTTCTAGCGACTACTTGTGTGGGCGCTATAAATAACAAACCTTACACTATCAGGCAAACGGAAGGGCAGACATCCTAAGATCGTCTTAAAGCTTAAAAAGGTCTCTGAACATTTATACTTTTATAGGTCTAAGTATTTTTTGATGGTATATGTATATAAAAAAAACTTCATTACAAAATAATCCTAGTACTCTCCCTTAAGACATCTTCCCCTAAGATGTTTGGTTATGACGAATTTCATATACACACTATCAAATCATACATCGTAATAGATAAAGTCCGTTATCTATTACGACGGTCCATAATTACGATTCAATTATGGAACGATGGAACAATATAAAGAAAGATTTGGGTTTATATTAAAGATTTTTAAAATGAATTTCGCCTCAGCACTCGTATTTGTTTGCCGGAATTAAGTACATGGCTAAATCGTTAGAAATTTTAATAAGGTCCCTGAATATATATACAAAAGGGTGTCTATAACTAATATTTCGGATTGTTACAAACTAAATGACAAAGTTAATATGCTCCCATTATTTATGACAGGTATAAAGAAAATATGACCCTGCAGTTCGGGTTAATATATCATTCCTTTAGATTACTTATTTACAGACACTTAAGTAAAAAATGATTTCCCACTACATAACTTAGGGACACTAACGAGGACCTACTTTCCAAATTATTTTTAAAAAGACATGCTTTAACTACTCCCAAAACCGTTGGGATATGATTTCCTCTAATACAATCAAAAAAATAAACTGATGACAGCAGCAGGATACTAAGACACATTCTGTATTTTTTTTTTTTGGGGGTTATTCTGCACTAAGCAGCTGGACTTTCTTCTACGATGTCGTCTTTGGTTGCGGCAACAAAATGTAAGACAACAACTAAAAATCTAAACATAACTACAAAAAGTCTAACACAAATACATTTAAATGTATGTTTGTAAAAATATTCACATACATATACATATGTATGTGTGTGTTTATATAACCAGAAACTGATTATAATTTTGTAATTTATTTTAGAGCTTTACATAAATTCTTTCAGCCATCATAAAGCTTATACGTTACAATATTATAATAATAATGGCAATGATGATGATGTTGATGCTGCTGCTGCTGACGATGATTACGATAATAATAACAATGCTGGTTAGCATTGATGATGTTTTGTTGGTATATTGTTGTAGTTACTCTGTTAATAATACCGAAGATGAGGATGAAGTAAATGAGGATGAAGGATGAAGCAGCAACAGTATGAAGGTACGACAAGTATGTACGTTTAAGCAAGTCGTGCTATTAAAAAGCAAAATATCAAATAATGCAAAGCCAGCATATTAGAAGTACGACCAACTTTATAAGAAGTTGTTAGGTATGAATATTGGTTTCATACAATTATATATGAATATACATATATTTAGTAGTAAATGGTAAAGTGTGGTTTAAGTCAACATGTGTTCATTTGCTTTAGCGGAGAAGTCAAACTCTTTACCTTAAGTGTTTTATATTTATTTAATGTGTAAAATATTTATAACTAAGGAAACGAGTAAAAGATTCGATCACTTCTTAAGTTATAAGAATTTAATACATATAACAAATAAGAGAGATTTGATGTTGTTCGAATTCAGTCACTATTTCATAGACTTCAAAGATATTCAATTTTTAAATGTTTGTTGCATACTGTTATGTACTTTGGTCAGTGCAAACTGGAACTAAACTATAAATTTTGAGGGGAGAAAATTTCACTAATTTATTTAGAGAAAATACTTTAAATATTTTTGGTGACATCATATCTCAGAAAGTAATTGCTGCTTGCAGATTTTGTTGTCGAATAAAACAGACAAAAATATTGTAAAACAAGTCGGCCATATAATACCATATAAAACCCTACACCAATGAATAGTAAGTAAAAAATGTGGATTATTTTTAATAACAATGCCTCAAAATTGTTTCTTGCTTTAATTCTTACTTTCTGAAGGGGACTTTCTATGGGGGCTAGGGTCAAATGAAGCCTATTCAAAAGCCTTATTGTATGCGGGTTAGGTGAAATAATTAACCGATTTCAACCATTTCGAATAGGCTTCGCTATTTTTTCAATAAGCTTCGCACTCAAAAGAAACGTTTGTGTAATGTTTTGTTAAATTATTGTGAAAATTGCGACCTGTAGTTTGTTCAAAAAATTTACATGGACAGACGGAAATACAAACAGACGGAAAGACATAGCTAAATCGATTCTAAGCCGATTGTTACACGTTAAGGGGGGTATAGAATCAATATTTCAATACGTTACATCAAGACAAATCCAATAAGGATTAGAAATTCTGAGAATACAAATTTAAAGACAGACGTTAGTTTTACTGTGGATAATCGGTTTTTAGGGTAAAATTGAAAAAGTGATCTTATGGAATGATTATTTTAACATAATGTTATGTATTCTGTCATATCAAAAAATATTACAGCCACAATTATAAAAATTTGACAAAAGGTCATTTGTCTGTTATTGGCACGCTTTCTACAAAATTAGACATATGTATATTTGGAGTCAGAAGTTTATAGTTGAGATTCTACAAGCTAAAGCTAAAAATTGCCTCAAATTATGGGTTAGGTTTGTTGAGAAAATTTAAAATAAAACCTTTAAAATAAAACCTTTATTTAATCATTTCACATCTCTTTACATACCACATATGTACCTCAGAAACCTTTGTTGAAAATTATAAGTATATATCTTCCGGTTTAATAAAGCTTTACATACAAATATTTCCCGTAAAAACATATTAATGATTTGTATTTACCTAACTCTTTACTTTTCAATCATTACTACTTCATACCGTGTGCATTACTTTGAGGGAGTCTAGTAATGACTAACAAATAATTGTTTATGAATCATCTAGAAAAAAAAACTTTCATGTAAAAAGTTAAAATACTAAAATTTACTTAGGGCCTTACTCACAAAAATTTATCAAAGGGTAATAAGACGAATTTTTTATAAAAATGTTCTATAAAAATTTGATAAATTGTTATGAATTTATTATTTATACTTTAGCATTTTAAGTCATTATTTTAACACGGTGATATTATTGGAGGTAAGAACTTGCAACAAACGCTTACAAGTAATTAGAAAAAGTAGTTACTGTAAATCGTATGAAAATCGTATACAGCTCCTGTAGCTTTAATAGGCAAGAGGACTAATTAATTAGAAAATATTTATATAATATAGTACATTATTATTAGTAAGACCTTATAAGACTACTTCTATGTAACCCAGGCGATATGTGGTAGCCATTGAAAAGTGTGTTGTTAGGTAAGTACTTAATTACAATTGAATGTTATTATACAGTTTTTTCGCTTTATTAGCAAACTAACGATAGTAAGTACTACTTACCACCACTTGGTAATTTAATTAATGTTTTTTTTAATTAAATTAGATATTTTTTTAATTTAAAGAAATTTTAGATTAAATTACTATTTTTAACAATAAGAACAGAAACATTAAATTGCCTGGTTTCACAACTCCTCTTTGACGCCTCTGATATTTTTCTTAGTTTTCTAAAAGATAAACTACAATTACATCCTTATATGGATTGCTAGGGCTTACATATAGCCTGGTTAAAATTAATAAATTCATATATTCATGTAACTTTGAATGTGAATAAGTATCTACGTATGTATGTTCATTAAGAGGGTATTATTTGGACATCTAAAGAAATCTTATGGTGTATGTATATAAAGGATATAACTTTTTATATCCATTATCAAAAAAGATGATATTAATTTTATCATTCTGTTTGTAACACATAGAAATATTGATCTTAGACCCACCACAGTACATATATTCTGGGTCTTTATTAAATTATAAGATGATCTCGTCATGTCTGTCCTTCTGTCTGTCTGTTGAAAGCTCGATAGAGTCCGAATGAAAAAAGCTAAAGGGTTGAAATTTTACACAAATATTCCTAATAGGTAAGAGAAAAAATTCGTTAGATAAGAACCGAATAATATACGTCTGATGCTATATATAATCTTAGATTTGGATTTTTATGAATCCAAATTCTGTTTCAATAAACAGAAGAACAGACATTCGGTGCGGAAGATTACTTTGTCATAATAAAACGAAGTACTTAGAAAAGACTCACATTTATCACCACTTCAAAAGCAGCACTAAGTGAATTTGTTTACCTTCTGTGGAAGTGATGTTTATTGACTTCCAAAGAAGCGAAAAAATTCAATTTTGTTTAAAATTAAAGGTCTTTTGTACTGACATTTTTCAAATTAAAAGGACATCCCTCCTATGACAAGCTTGTCTAAAAATCATAACTTCAGGTCTTTTTCAATACTTCTATTGAGTAAATTTTACTTTTTTTTTTGCTTTTTTCGAAGTTCATACCCTAATGTACATACAAACACATATACACTATGTTACTCTTAACAGCATTCTAATATTTAAATGTGTGTATAATACTAGTCTTTACAAAGTTAATATTATCCTTATTTTTCGAAGACTATTTTGAGCATGAAGTATATAAAATAAATGAAAATACACTGTAAATAATTTTAACCATTTTTAATAATTAAAATTATAATTTAATTAAATTTAAAAATATAAATAAAAATACATATTTTTAAACAAATATCTTTTTTAAAATTACATAATTTAAATATAAATTAATTTATTCTTTTTTAAATAATATTTTTAACTGTGTAATCTATAATATTTTTATATAATAGGGGTATAGTTACATTCTATTTATCTTTTAGATTACTCCTCTATTGTTTGACCAAGAAGAGTGTGAATGTTTTTTTTTATTTAATTTATGTGTAAAAACAAGTTTTCTTATTCAAACTATAAATTATTAATTCACTTATTATTTCATTTAAAACAATTATGATCTATTGAATACATGTTAGTTGGCAAGTAAATATGACAGTGATATAAAATGAATTAGAATATATTGTTTGATTTATGTTAATAAATAGTATGTCATATATGTGTATATGCAATTAATTAGCTATTTATTTAAGTAAACAAACAGAAAACATTTTCCAAGTTGTATAGATTTTGGACATTTATTGATTTGTCTTTAAGATGGGAGTGTATTAGAAATATATGTATCTACATATATAAATCTGTATTATTTTGTTAGTATCATTTTTAGGACAAAATTGTTTTTATCTTTAATATTGTGATATGAAAGCTATTAGTATGTTTTAATGCAATCCGAGTTTGTATACTAATGTTTGTATTACATATCATTGGTATTTCGAGTATCATTGCAACTGTTAGTATATTTTACCTACAACCATCAAAATATTTGTTAAGTTGGGAGGGAACTCTTTTTCTATCCACCATCACAAAATATTGAATGAAGAAAAATTCCGTTTGTAACACATCGTAATATTAGTCTAATGTTCAGAAAAGTATATAATATATGATCCTAATTATATTCTAAGACGATCTAGCCATGTCCTTTCGTATGTTGAAAACACGATAGAGTCTGAACGGAAAAAGCTAGAGAGCTCAAAGAAAGAAAGAGAGCTCCAGAAATACTAAAATGCTGTTTTTAAATTAACCTTATTGTCTGCCAATTTTTATGACGATCAACTCATATTTGACCATATATAAGGTCCACATAAACAAATTTGTTTAAAGCTCATATCCTGCCGAATTTCAGGTCTGAGTTGGGGACCAGCTCTTTATTATTTCTCAAGGACAATCAGGATTGTGTAAAATTTTTAATAGGCGTCAAATAGTGCCAAATTTCATTAAATTCTCTTGAAAATTACGGCCTGTATCTTGCGCAAAAGGTTTACATGGACAGCCAACTAGACGGACGGACGGACATAGCTTAATCGACTCAGAAAATGATTCTAAATCGATTGGTATACTTTAAGGTGGGTATACAACCCATGTTACAAACATCAGCACAAACCCAATATACCCTCCCACAAAGGTGGTGTTGGGTATAAAAATCAGAAAAATCAGAAATTTGAAACACGTTATTAATAAGACGTTATTAAAGTACTTCTTTGTAATCAGAACTATATGTAGTAGATATTGAAACTTATGTTAATATGTAATTGGTTAAAATTGCAAGTCATTAGCAAGTTGCAAATTTTGTTTTAAAAACCTTTTATGCGACTTAAGACTATATTTGAGGAATGGTATAGATTTATATCTTGAGTTATGTATACTTAAACGCCCTCAATTGATAACACTCTGTAAATTTCTTTAAGGTTTCCATTTCATTTTTATCACAGATGAATTGAAATAAATCATATTATTTTGAAGCAGACGTTCTCAGCTTCATTTGATATTAATATGAATAACAACTTTTTTTAATATAAATTTGGAATTTCATATTTTGAAAATGTATGTCCTTTAGACTTTAAAGTCCTTTTGCAGTAGCATAAGAGCTGATTGTGAGAAACTTAGTACACAGAGTTAACACTAATGGTCCACAGTTTCCTGTACACATAGATTTTTTCATGTGTGAAAATAACTGTTACATGGTGTAATAATGAGATAATAATCATTTACTAAAAAATCTATAAGCATTACTTTCATATAAGCTAATAACTTAACTTAGTGATACTTTTGAAGTGGGGATAAGTCTAATTTGTGTTGGCAATAAAATGTCATAATATTGATGTAAATCTTATAAAAGAATAAAAGGTTTTGAGGAATTAAAAGAAAATAGCAAGGTATACCTTACTGCTATTTCTGTTTGCCTATTGCATCTATTTAAAGATTAAAAAGTTTTGTAGATTTAAAGATAATAATTAAATTAAATACAACGGTTTTATTAGTTATACCCTACACCACTATAGTGGGGAGGGTATTATGCGTTTGTGCAAAACTTTGTAACACCCAAAAATATTGGTGCTAGACCCACCTTAAAGTATACCAATCGGCTCGGAGTCGATTTAGCTGTGTCCGTCTGTCCGTCTGTCTGCGTGTCCATGTAAACCTTGTGCGCACGCTACAGGTCGCAATTTTAAAGATAATTTGATGAAATTTGGCACATACTCTTTCTTTGGTTCAAGGACGAACGCTATTAAAAATGGTTGAAATCGGTCCATTATTTCTCCTAGCCCCCATACAACCATACCCCCCGAATCGGGCCTTTAGGCTCACAATTACGTTAAATGTTTTATAATGTCAACAAAAATCAGCAAAAATTCGTTTTATAGAAAAATAAATTAAAATACTAATTTTTATAGTGATCGGGCCTTATTTGACCTTAGCCCCCATACAAACTCCCCTTGAAGGTCAAAATTAACTTAAAATTACTAACAAAACGATCAAAATCTACATAAATGACTTTGAAGTAGACGTAAATTCATCTACCAAATCTACCTATGAGCCCTCTTGTAGAAAATCTCTTTTTTTCAACAATAAGTAAAAAATTTCACAATAAAACAAATTAAATGCTTTATATAAAAAATCCACAATTTTAACATACTGACTGGTGTAGGGTATCATATGGTCGGCAATGTCCGACTATAAATTCATACTTGTTTTTTAATATAAATTTTTATAAAGTTTTTGAATTTTAACTAAGTTAGATATTCAAGTAATCTAAGTTTTTTACGACAACAACATAATGCCTTGCATAAGTTTATTCCCCTTTTTAAGCTTAAATGCATTCAAAAAGTTCCTTTTTTACTTTTGAAAAATGTCATCAAAATACATTTTCTATCTTTAATAGATAATTATAAAATTTGAATAATGATCTTAACATATGAGTGCAAAGTATGTAAATATACATACATACAAACATTGCCTGTACAATAATATACTCACATGCTGCTGCTGCTTGCTGTATGTGTGTAAATATGAATGTATAAAATTCGTAGATATTCCCTATTTATATTCTATTAATTTATCCCTAACATATGCTGGTTAAGAGTCCTTAAAATGTTAACGTCAAGTATGTAAATTATGCAAATTGGATATAAAATACACAGATGTAATGTGTGCATGAGTATGTATGTGAATATAAGAATGTGAAAACAAACAGATATCCATAACTAAACACGCACACACACACACACTCACACAGCCTTTAAAACAAACGATAATTTATATCACATTTATTTAAAAAATATCAGAAGCTTAGATGAAGTTCTATTGTAAGAGTATGTGTACATCTATATATGTATATATATGTGTACTTTTTTATGTATGTATGAAAATACATATGTACTTATTTTTGTATGTAAAACAAAGTCAGTGTGAATGGAGATAAACATCATGATGTATGACAACGACTCTTTTTATATATTTATGTGTGATTGTTTTTATATTCTTTGTAATAGTATTAGAGCATAAAAGACTTGAAAAATATACAATATAATGTTTGAAAAATTAATTTTCAATTCAATTAATATTAATCAGATTCTTTTATTTTTATTTTTTGTTTTTATAACATTTTAATTTAAAAGTATGTCTGTGCTAAAAGGATTTTAAATAATATTTAATTTAATTTAAAATTTCTATAGAATAAAACAAAATCAAATAATAAAACTAAAAATTTTAAAATCTATTGTCATAGGTCATGTCTACATATACAAAAGGTTACACACACTCATAGACTTACATACTAATACATGTAGACAATGTATGTTCTACAAGTATATTTATCTTTGATTTTTCAGATAAATTTTATTAAATTAAAGAGTATTAAGGCGCAAGCGCTAAAATTTTCTTAAGAGCTACAGTATTTCTCTTTAAATTATAAAGATTTTTTTCCATTTAGCACGTGCAATGGCAGAACTAACTATAACAACGAAAAAAAAAGCACCAAACATGAACACATGGTTAAAAAAATGAAAAAAGAAATAAAACAAAAAACAATATTATGATTTCACGTTCAATGTCGCGTAGTAGTAAAGTTTATATTTTTTTCTTCTCCATTTTCGTTTGTTCATTTTTTAAGCATGTGTTTTTTTATGAAAATATAAATGTGTGTATAAGTGAGTTTGTATTTATTTTGCAGCGACATATTGTTTGCATAATTTTTGGCGCTTAAATTATATGAATGATTTGCATATGTTCGCGGGTGTTGCTAGTCATGTGTATGTTTGTATATACATATACATACATACACATGTATATATAAATGTATATATTTGTTTATAGAAGTCATATGTTTTTTGTAATGCGTAAGTAGCTTAACGCTATAATATTATAACAGAATGGAAAGTAAAGCTAATATTTGCTATTGTTGATGGGAAGTTTTAATAGAACGATTAAAAAGTTATGTTTTTCAATTAAAATATTTATTAAAGTTTATATATACAAATGTATTTTATAAATAAATAAGTTTTAAATATTTGCACTTTTTTTATTTTTGGTCAACAAATAAATGTTATATTTCACTATCTATGTTTTATATTAAATGGAAGAGCATAACAGTATAAATACGAGTCGATCACCCTAATATGTATTCAAAATTCATAGATTAAATTATGCTTTTCAAAAGAATTAAGTTCTTCTGAATCTGAATGGAATCGAATTTATACAATACATCAGGCTTTGGAGATATCATGTCATAAAGTCCCAAAAAGTGAAAAAGGCAGAAATTAGGCCATTTAAACCTATAAATGGATTTCAGATTACATAAAAGACTTAAATAAATGTGTATTCTTGTTATTTTTTCCACTTCAAGTATTTTTAAAACCAAACCTTCTATGAAATACAGTATTCACTGAAATGTAAGTTGTTGAGTAGTACAAGTCATTGTCATGTTGTTGCTGTGTACTAATAGGTCAGACAAGAATCCAGCTCCAGCTCCATTTTAGTATCTGTGGATGTGATGTTTATTGACTTCTAAAGATGCGAAGATTATTTGAAGTGAATTTGGAATCAAATAAAAGGACATCCTTCATATGACAAGCCTGTTATAAAATCATCACTTCTTTAGGCTTTTATCGTACTTTAATGCAGTAAATTCTACGTCTTTTTCGCTTCTTTGGAATTATTTTTTTGCAGTGTACCGTTTTATCGCTTTTAATCAAATTCGTGCTGGGACCCAACAACAAAATATCTTTAATATTTCCATACATTTGCATGGACACACAGACGGACGGAATATGTCAAACCGATCCAATGAATCTCAACCGGTTGTTCTAATTTTTACTTAATTCAGAAATATTTTAACAATTCCTTAACAAAAAAGGGATTTTCTAAAGCAGAAGCTCATAATATAAATTAGTATAGGGATTTACTTCTACATTAAAGTTATTTATGCAGAGTATCATAGTGACTATTAAGTAATTTTCTAAAGCGAACTTTGTGCGGGGGTAGGAACGAATGAGGCCCGATCGTTACAGATTGTACAATATTATCGAACATATCTACGTGCTCAATAGCCTCATTCTGGGGGTACGGTTGTATTGGGGTTATGAGAAGTAATAGACCGATTTTAACCATTTTCAATAGGCTTCGTCCTTAAAACGAGTGTATGTGCTTAATTGTATCAAATTAACTTGAAAATGGAAACACAGAGAGACAAACGGACGGATGGACATAGCTAAATCGTTTCCGAATGTGATTCTGAGGCAATTACTTTATTTTAAGGTGAGTGAAGGTCTAATATTTTTGGGTATTACAACCATCAACATAATCGTATAATATCTATTGTAGTGGTGTAGGATATTAAAAGTCTTATTTTTGAAACAAAACTTTTTAGCAGCATTTGATATTATTGATTAGCAAATGAACTCAGCACACAGTCTTAATGCACATAAATTTAAAAAAAAATTTTTTAAAAATTCGGAAATGGACTAAACCAAATGTCATACTATTTATTATTCTCGTGTTTAGTATTCACGTGTTTCGCATCGATTGAAACCGAACTGCTAATTATCTTGCTGATAACTTTTGTGTGTATAAATTCCCAAAAGGGAAAGTTAACAGCTTGTTAGCCAGCAGTTAGTTATACTCTACACCACTTTTGTGGGGAGGGTATATTGGATTTGTGTTGATGTTTGTAACATACAAAAATATTCGTCTTATACCCACCTTAAAGTTAATCAATAGGCTTAGAATCGTTATCTGAGTCGATTAAGCTATGTCCGTCCGTCTGTCCTTCCATGTAAAACTTATAATCAAACTATAGGTTGCAATTTTGAAGATAATTCAATGAAATTTGGTGCATGATATTCTATTATACCAGGGAAGAAGCCTATTGAAAATGGTTTACATCGGTTCATTAGTTATCTAGCCCCCATATAACTGAACCCCCGAATAGGGTTTGTAAACATTGTTATAAAACTACAGTTCGCAATTTTAGAGATAATTTGGATGAAATTTGACACACGATCTCCTATGGTACTGTAGATAAAAATGGTGAACATCGTCCCATTTTTTACCTAGCTTCATTAGTGAATATGACTATTGCACGGTGTAATAATCACATATTATACTTAAACAGAATTTTTAATTTTGCAAAATCAAACTAATTTTCAATAAAATACTATTATAAAACATTTATTCGATTACCTTATATAAATTGCATACATAATATTTTATGTAATTTACAAGTTACGTTCTTATCAATCATACTCAAAGCAATTGAATATTTAATAAACATATTAAAAATTAAATTCGTGTACTTTAACAAGTTGAAGTACACAACATGTAAATGTGATTTTTAATAAAGAATAAATAATTTAAATATGATTATGATAACAACGACCTACATTAACATACTTTTTAGCATATAAATACAAACTTACGCACACTGTGTTGTTGCGGAATCCTTACCCTTTCTCTCTCGCTTTCTCGCACTCTCAAGGATATTTTCAACCACAATAAAGTATACAGATAAAGGCACACAACAAACAAACATGTCGAGCAGAATAGTAATCATGACGAAACCTCTGAATAATAAAAACAATAAAAAAACTGAATTTCATTCATACGCAACAATGTTCAAACAAAAAAAAAAAAAAGAGTACAGATAAAACACACGTTGTTTGTACGACGTACAAACACACATAACGTAACGTGTTGTGTTTTGTTTTGTATAAAAATGTTTACATTTACATGTATACGTAAAATAAAAATATTACTAAATTAAGAGAGTATTTTGGTTTTATTTAACAAAGAGTTTTTCTCCATTTGGAGAGCATTTGAAATGTTTTTAAAGAGAATTTTTATCTATAAGAAACCTCATTGCATTAGAAATTCACATACGTTGGCAGGATATAAACATTTGAACAGTTAGTATAAGCCGGTTGTTTTAGTGTTTTTCTGTCGACAGAGCAGCTGCTAAAAGAAGATGATACTGGTTGTTATAATAAAGGCAGGCAGATATTTTAGAATTCAGTCTTAGCCGGCATTTTACAGCGTTTGGACGTGTTTACGGATATTTATTTAAAAACGAACAAAGAGTAGAAAAGGAAATAGTTTGGTGACTGTGTGTTTAGAATACATTCACATACATATATATAAGGACTTGTTGTACAGTGATAGATTAAAGGCTGATAATATGTGTCGGTGTGTGATGCTGCAGGGACAGCAATGTTATCAGTTATAGTTGGAGTTTGAGTAGCAATAGTTGCTGGTTGCTGTAAAAGGCCATTAGAGCTGTATTGTGACAGTAGTAGTCAGTTTTTGTGGTAGTAGGAGGCAAGGACGAGAGATAATCAATTCTATATGTGATAGTAAGTTTATAGTACAGATGTGTAAAGAAGAAAATTTCACTCACATTACCATTGCCATTATAAATAATTGAATATGTATTAGTATATATGTATATTCATATATGTGTGTAAGTGTTTGTGGACAAAGCATATGTAGGGGTTAATGTGCCTAAATGTATGCTACAACATATCATTTGTTATTTGAACTTTGAACACTAAACATCTCGGTAATAGTTACGCATCTAAATTTCAACCAAAGAAAAAAAGTAAATAATATAATAAAATAAAACTATAAAGGATTAGAATGGTCGTTGTGTTTGTTCGTTCCGTCGGTCGTTTGGTCGGTTTACTTTAGTTTCATTAGTATGCTAAAATGTTTTTTTTTCTGAAAAAAGCTCTTATTTGTTTAAGCCTATAAGTAGGCAATAAAAACTAGAGAAAGCAAACCTTTTTTGCTTGGTTTTACTTATTAATGCAGAAAGTGTGAAAGAAGAACCTAAGCATTTGTGTACGTACGGTCGTTAAAGTGAAAGAAAAGAAAATTGAAAAAAGGTTTTTAAGATGCTCGTCCAACTTTGAATGACCGAGAAAAATAAATAAATGAAATTGAAAGTCGCCCTTAAAATAGGCAAGAAAAAAATTTACATTTATAATGTAATCCAAAAGTGTAAAATGTAAATGTTAGAGAAAAAATAATAAGAAAAAAAAAAAACTTAAAAAGCAATAAAATGCTAAAACTTGAAGAAAATTTCGAAAAATATATTGAAAATGTAAATGGTGTGAAAATGTTTGAAATCAATCAAATGTAAAGAATACAAGAAAAAATTTAAGCATACTTTAAAATGTAAAACAAATAAAATAAAAAAGATTCCTTCTTTAAATGTCCTTCGTGTCAGTTTGAAAAAAATAAATAAATAAAAAGAAATCTTCACGTAAATTAAATGCTATAAAAAAATGTTAATTTTCTTTTGAAGTAAACAAAAAAATAAATAAATAAAAAATGTAAAGAAAATGAAGTGTAAAAGTTTGACATAAAAAAATCTCCTAGACTTTTGTGTGAAAATTTATGGTGTGGAAAAAAGTGCACAGCAAAATTTTTTTTTTTTGAATAAAAAATAGAAAAAATTCAATTTTCTTTATACATACAATTCTATTAACTGAAAGTTTTTTTTTGTTAGTTTTTGTGTGTATTTTTTTCTTGTGCTACTGAATGCTGTCTACAGTAAAAAAATCAAGTAAGTAAGTCTATAGCGATTATCTAGCTACCATAAAATGTCCTTAGCTTAACTTTCAACTGCAAACTACATGAACCTTATGTTCGCTCTCATATGAACTAAAAAAAAATAAATTGTAATAAAATTCTGCATTTACGTACCAACATACATACGTTTGAGTACAACTATCTAGGAAGAAATAAAACCTGTTAAAATATACGACAATGCAATATGTATAATTTATTACATTTGGCGTATGGTTTTGTTATATAGAAAAATGGTATTATTTTTTTCTTGCCACTTTGGAATAATAACTCGTTTATAGGAAAATACAATTTTTTTTATAAAATATTTCTGTATTAAAAAAAGATTTAATGCAAATATTTTACATTGAAAAATTATATAATGAACTGTAGTTTTTTAATTTTTAGGTTTTCAGTAACATACACAGGGCGTATGATTATTTTAAATAAAAATTAGTTATTACTTATACGCCCCTCTCATTTGCGTAGTTTTAGAAAAATAATTGTTAAATTCGCAATTAAGCATAGTACTGTATAGCAACAGTGATTGTAAACAGTTCTTTGTAGAAAATCATAAGTTTATGTTCTCAACAAACAATCAAAACATAACAATTTCAAAATATATAAATAAACCAAATTAATTTAAAAGTAATAAATAAATTTTCAGAAATTGTTCTTAAAACAACTAGTTGTAGAACGAGTGCAAATATAACTACTTTAGATTCTTAAATAACAACCATAGAACTAGCGGTGCCACCATTACGTCTGAAACCTATTCCTCGGAATATTGCATTGGTTCTAAAATTCTTCTAAACAGTTTTTAATTAACTAGTTCTTTGACACAAGTTATGGAATACATACTAGTTTGGAAACAACTTCTTGGAATCAGTTTAAGAAAATGTTAAAAAATTAAAAGTTCTTATATTAATTTTTAATGCAGTAGAAAGTGCAATCATTTGTAAATTTCTGCATACAATAGAATTAGAAGGATTTAAAAAGATCCCTCATTAAATAGTACCGGAAGAATGGAAATTAGCTGTTGGTTTTGTATATCCTGCACAAAAAATAATTAAACATATTATTGGTGCAGCATAATGATAAAATTTTTACAATAAATAATAAGTTCACAACGATTTTGCTCACGACATAAAACTTATGTTGGCAATCTTAGTACAAAAAAAAAATATATTAGAAAAAACTATTCATAAAGAAAGTAAATGCTAAAAAAGTTTTTTACAGGTCTTCCTCACAACTCTGTAACAATGGATTCCTGTCACAAAAAAAAAAAAAAAATAAAAATTACTAAAAATCAGATCAAAAATAAAGAAATCTGATAAAGAGTAGGTTAATGAAGACGTAAATTAAATATTATAATTATTTTTCTTAGTTGATTGTTAGGTTCCCAAAATAGGTACAAGCACCCAAAAATCCTTTTTTAGTTTCAAATATTTTTCTATCTGTACTGAAGAAAGATGTTTATTAAAAACCATTTTATCTCAATATTTTGACTTATAGGAAAAAATATAAAAATTTGTTACATAACAACCTAAAGCTAAAGTTTACTAAAGTTTTCCTAGAACTTGTTCCGAAGTTGACAATTTCGAACAAAAATCATTGATTTAAGAACTAGTTCCAGAATACTTTCTTTAGAATCAGTAGAATGAAAACAGGCTTGATTATCATGCATTCTGGAACTAATTGTGGAACTAATACAATTTTTTGTATTGCTAAAGAGCTGTCTGTGATTCTGTGTTACCACTCTGTCATTTTTTATGCCAAAAACGATTGAATTTTGTATTTGTATGCTGAAAAATACAATTATAAACAAAAAAATTCTTACGATAATCGAAAAACATTGTTGTCGTATAAGAAGTTGTATAGAGCTTTTGAATAAAAAACACCAACAACATATTTACGATTATGCGACAATATTGATTGTGAATTGAACAAAATAGAAATTATATAGCACTAAAAACAATTTCACACAAATCAATTTCGTATAAATTTTTAATTAATTGATTTATTTGAGCCAAATAAACCTCTTGTACCAAATTTCATAAAAATATCTTAAAAAATGAGGCCTGTAGCGTGCGCTCAAGTTTTACTTAGACACACAGATAGACGGACGGACAAACGGACGGGATTTAGGACCAATACTTTTTGGTGTTACAAACATTAACAAAATTTTTTTATAGAGTTTTAAATAATAAGACAATTTAATATAAAAGTAAAATATCCCAATTAACGATCTAGTGTAAGAATAAAATATGGGGCACTGACAAAAATATTGTACCAAAATTTGTTTTTGAAACCGTTGATAAATTGTTATGAATAAGGTTCTTGAAATACAATTTTTATTAGTTCAACATTTTGGAATACAAACTGAAAGCTCAAAAAATAAAACCAATCATAAAAGTAAAAAAATAATAATAAAAAATTTAAAATTATAACAAATTAGTAAAAGTATCTCAGATAGAGATAAAAACGAAAAAAATTTACAATTGCAAAAAATACACCAGATCGTGAATTGGGTTAATATAATATAGTTTTACACTAACAATTAAATGAACGAATTATATAAACAAATTTAATATGATATTGATCATACATTATTGCAGCAATTTACGGTTGTTACCAACATATCACATATGTCGTGTAAAATTTATATAAAAGAAAAAACTTTAAATAAATGTTTGTTACTCGTTTATTTAGTGCATTATTTAGTATGTGAATTAGGGTTGTTTCATTTGTATAAAGGATACATAAGGTACTATAGTTTCTACTCAAAATTAAATTACAGGAGATTTTAAGATACCATTTTCAAAAATCTTTGTACTAGGGTAAATATTTTTTAAGCTGCGTCAAAGTATAAAAATGTCCTTCTAAGGAATTTAAAATTTTCTTCATATTACTTGCATAGAAATGTTACGAAATGTTTCCATTACGTTAAAGAAATTACGCAAAGTTCTTTTAGCAGAAATTTAATCTTTTGGTTGAGGGAAATTCGCACTAAACGAAAATTAATTTTAATTTATTTATAAATGTTCTCTTTTCTACATTTGAAGTTGCCATGCCATTCACACTTTTTATAAACAGAAATCGTTTGTTTAATATTTTTTGTGAATTCCGAGGAAGAAGAAGGGGACATAAACAAATAATAATGAAATGCCTACAAATCCGAAGCCGCAATTCATTTAATTTGAATTTTCTCTGGAGACAAGAAAAAGATTTTTTGTAATCATCGGATCTCTTTTGGCCCTTAACTCTTTCACGTATACTGGATACCGGTGTCCCATGATTTTTTTTATTTTTTCCGATTTTGAGTTCACAGCTACAGTAAATGATTATTTCCAAAGAAAGTTTAGTTATTTTTTAGAATTTGATGTCACTACATGCTAAAAAGGATACTATCTAGCGATATCCTTCGAAAACCTTTTTCCAACTTTTCATCAAAAATGATCAATATATGTCAAAATAAAGTGTGTTTTGAAGTCATATCCATATAACTATGGATACAATTGTTATAGTGATTTTCTTATACTTTGACAACGGATGTTTTTGAAAAATTAAAAACACTTTTGTGTAGATTTTAAATTATTTAACTAAAAAATTCTTAGTTTTTTAATTTCAAATAATGTTATTTAATTCAAATAATGTTATTTAAATTCAAATAATGATGTATATACATACATCATATACAAAGAAATACATCAAGGCCTATATCGGGACTCTTGTGCAAGGGCCACAAGTGGGAATCAAACCCCCCATCACTGGTTGTTCAGACTTGAATGTTGAGTGCTTAACGTGAAAACCTGCGTTGACGGCCTTATTTCACGGTGGTCATTTTCATCCACTGAATCCTTTAATGAAGAACTCAGGTGGCAATTTTTGTACATGGATGTGCCGGTCCATGTACAAGCACTTTGCAGAAGTACTCGAGCTATCTAATCTTTTGCCATAGTAACCCCGTTGCGGAATGACTGGCAGCATAGGATTAAGCCTAATGCACATCCCGACAAGGAAAAAACAATCACTGGTCTAAAGTCAGTAGGAGGGGAGACGAACCCTAACATAAGGTGAAATCGATCTTCCGGATATACCGGAAGATGGCCACCCTTATAATGCCATGAAAGATTGATTTATTTTAAATTCAATCGCCATCATCTAATGACCCATTCCAGTGCGTTCCTTATCCTCTTTAAGCCCGCGAAACGACACTACTGAGATGACTCCGATGTTTTGGAAACAGCACCTAGAGACATATTTGGTAGTCCGAAATACCGAAAAATGGATCAGAATCCCTCTTTTATGAATCGATCTATGTGACAAAGGAAATAGGAATTTACAAAGTCAATAAATTCCAATAATTAGACGCGTAGCATGTATCAATATATCCTGTTGAGATAGCAACAGCACCGAAGAACTTCCCCGAAGCGTAAAATGCATACTAAATCAGTACTAGTCTCCAATATATGAAGACTTTCCCGACATGTCCTCCAGGCAACTGGCCACCCGTAGTACCAGATTATCTGGTGTACTGGTTAAACCCCATGTCAAGTCTTTCTAAAGCGAAGCCAGGAATACATTTGACAACACTAGTTTATACTTCCGGCTGACTAGAGGTATTGGTAACACCTCTGTTCCCCGGGATTGCAATAACACCAAGGTGGAGATTTCGCCAAGGTAACATGCCGCGGGGGAGGGGGAGGCGAATTTGTTGCCCAGACTAGAGAACCAAGCATTTATTAATCCAATTTAACAATATGTTAGAACGAACTAAATTTAAATTTCCTAGTCATCAGCATATTACATTAAAGGACACCCTAATGTACGTATGTATATATCCTTTTGTATTTGTGTAAATTTATAACTGATTGTGTATGTGCAATCGTGTCTGAATCTATGATAATGTGTGACCTGTATGACAACTCTATTGGCTTTAGAATTTGCGACACTTTTTACTTCCTTTTTTATTGTATGTTTCTTTTTTCTATACATTTTATTTTTCCCTTTGTAGACACACATATTTAAATACAAACAAATCTGTATTAGGGTTTAAATGCAGTTTTCTATTTCCAGTCATGCTTTATGATTTTTTTTTTTACGATTGTAATACATATTTGAGTTAAAGTTTTTATTCTCGTGCATTTGATATACATATATAAATATGTATTGTTAAATTCATCTAGAGCTAGAGACAAATTGTTTTGGCATTTAGCCAAAATATTATTATAGTGGTATCACAGCCAAAACTCAAAAAGTAGGCTTATTCAGCAGGAGTTAGTATGTATGTGAATGTGGCCTTGTATTGGAATATAGAGATACATACTAGGTTTATATAGCTAGATATAACGCTTTTTTGCATTCGTTTTGTATAATTTTTTGTTTTGTTCTAATCTTATGTTGGCATTTTGTATATGTGTCTATGTGGCCAACAATAACGAGGTAATCATTTAAAATGATTTGTTTTATTTTTTTTATGTTCGACAGTTAAAAAAAATTTAAATATTTTATTTATACTTTTTTGTATTGTTATTATAAAACTTTATTATGAAAAAGTGTGTGTGTTTTTTCTGCTGGTATTTGTTTTAAAATATGGTACTAACTGGTATAACTATTAGTATATCTTTGCAATGGTGTCAAAAAGTTGGTTGTGTAAATATTAAAAATAACTCAACAGAATTATTTTGTTTTTATAGTAACACAAAAATAAAAATATAATCAAAGATGAGAAAAAAAATTGTAATACTATTAAGAAAGTATTGTTGGTAAAGTTGAATTATATGATGGCACACAGTGGAATATAAAAGTAGTAAGAAAGTATATTGAATTTTTACCGGTTTATTCCGAATTAATAAAATTTTTTTTTGATAAAAAACACGATTTACTTAAAGGGTCAAAGGATTTTTCTTCGATTATTGTTTCTTATAAATATTATGGGCCATAATCGGGTTTTGTGGAGGCTGTATGAAATAATGGAACAATTTTTATTATTTAAAAAAATACATATCATAAAAGTATCTTACATGGACACTCAGACGGAATCAGAAAATGATTGTAAGTTGATTAGTGTACTATTAAGTATAGAATTATCGAAAATTTATAATTCGGTTCGACCATAGTGGTGTAAGTGTATAAAAACATAAGTAATAAAGCATTTAAAATTATGTTTACACTAATCACTTATATACAGTGATTTTCCATTTTGGAAAAAGTATTATGCTGATGCTTGTAATGCAGAAAAATACTACTCATGCATCCACAATAATGTATAAAAATTTCGACAAATTCTGTCCATAAGAACTAGTGTAGAAATGAACCGAAAGGAATTTCATCTGCATATTTCTAATGCACATATAATGTGGTTGCTGACAATAATAACCGTACACTGGATACTTAGCATACATACAAGCCGCCTTGTGCTGCCATTCAATGAATGCTGTCACAAAAATAGGGGAAACAGAAGAAACAATTTTCTATTTTGTCAGCGAATAGACTGTCTGCTCTTGCCATCAACAGAGTTCTTGTCAATTAGTTTTTATACAACATTGGTGAGAATACTTTAGACCCTAACAATAGATAGATAGATAGATAGATAGATAGATAGATAGATAGATAGATAGATAGATAGATAGATAGATAGATAGATAGATAGATAGATAGATAGATAGATAGATAGATTGATAGATAGATAGATAGATAGATAGATAGATAGATAGATAGATAGATAGATAGATAGATAGATAGAGAGATAGATAGATAGATAGATAGATAGATAGATATATAGATAGATAGATAGATAGATAGATAGATAGATAGATAGATAGATAGATAGATAGATAGATAGATGGATAGATAGATAAATAGATAGATAGATATATAGATATATAGATATAGATAGATAGATAGATAGATAGATAGATAGATAGATAGATAGATAGATAGATAGATAGATAGATAGATAGATAGATAGTTAGATATATAATACGCTATAGAGAAAAATAATAAATTAATGCGTTATTAATAACGACCTCTCATTATGAAGTAATGTATGAAATAACTAACTTACTTAGAGCACTCGTTAGCAAAATTTGAAAACAAGTTACTGGGAATGTAACAAACATAACATAAAAATTATATTTTGTTCTGAAATTAATCTATTATAGTGTTAAATACATTATCTTTAAATATTGCTTTTATATCTTAATTAATTTTGACTGCGAAGAGAGATAATTCCCAATTTTACATATTTTTTATGACAAAATATTTACTATCATAAAATAACGAATTTAATACTTTTTATTTTCCTAATAAATATCAAGAAATTATTTAAGTAAAATTTTATTTAAAAATTTTATTACTATTTACCATATTTTTCTACTGCTTTAGGTTTAATATATCATAAACTTTACTATCTTGTTTAATAAATATAATAAAAAACTAAATTTAATTTAATTTCTTTAAAAATTTATTCGAATTTTTTAAATACTAATTTCCAGTTTTAAAAATGCCCCACAAATAAATAAAAATGTTGATATTTCTTTTTATGGGCTTTAATGCAACATCATTAACAACTATTACCAATGTTATGGAAAGGAATTAAAATTGAAGAAAAAAAGTTAAATAAACACAATCATGATGATGAAATTCGCGTCTAGATGTTTTGTTACTACCGATGTTGCTGTTATTACTGCTTTTCTGTTCTTTAATATAGCTTATATAATATTCACTACAACAATAACAACAACAATAACAATTGTATGCTCGAGCTTAACTTCCGGTCTTTTTTCATCAGACATTGTTCTCGTGCCATAAACAAAATTTTCTAAAGAAATTCGCAGACAATGTTGTATTGAAAATTATTAGGGATCCTTGTTTAGCTGCTTTAACAGTAGCGACAACACCAACAACAACAACAAGGGGAGAAAAAGAGTCTTGTTATACGAGTTTTTCGGTATTACCGCTATTAACAATAAACATAACGGTACGATGAATAAACAAAAAGTGAAAAAAAAACACACCTACACACCCACAACAACAGTGAAATAAAAATAAGAATAATAATGAAATAGCCGTTAAGCTTCATTGGGCATTGTTAAGCTGAATATGTATACTAAATGACATTTAATCAAAGGCATCTGGTTTTCGTTTTGTAATTGTTTATTTTCATAATTTTATTTATATTTACATACCATAATAAGTAATATAAGGATGTCTCTATCAGTTCAACAATCTATTCACCATCGTGCAACATGACATAATGATCACAGTCTATTCGGAGAAAAAAGGGAATCTTATATAGTCTCTTACTCTATCCGAGGATTTGGATTATGCGGGTGATATTTGACCGCTGTCTTAAAAATTTTCCAACATGCAGTCGAAATTAAAGAATTTGGAAAGATCTTCACGCAATGTTAATGCTTAGACAAATATAATGAAAACTATGTAGAAGGCTTTAAGAGCTTAAACGTGTTTACACAATTTGTATAAAATAATAAAAAAATAAGATGGAAACTGCTGTTTAAATTTTTTTGTATGTATTGCGACCTGTAGTTTGATTACAAAGTTAACATGGACGGACGGACATAGCTAAATGTATTCAGGAAATGGTTCTGAGCCGATTGGTATACTTTATACTTACCCACTAAAGTGGTGTACGTATAAAAATGAAGAGGCATATTTTCTTTCAGTGTGTGATGGTCTAATCCGCAGCATGTGATGGATTAGACGATCCCATCCGTACTCTTCTACACAAAATTTTGATAGATCATATAACTTGTGAGCTCGTGTGAAGCCGGCTTTATGTACATTATGACTACAATTAGTATAGAAAAGCTCTGACGCAAAAAGACTAAAAAAATTCTGGCCCAACAACACAGATCTCTGGAATCTTACAAAAACAGTGAAATCAACACAAAAACAGCTAAGGCATATAAAATCGAAGTATATAGTTCCAGGACCTGGATGCTTCCAGTACTCTAAGATTATTCCGTGGACAAAAGAAAATCATGTAAAAACTGTTAATGAATTATCTTTAAAATAGCGACCTGTAGTTTAATTACCAGACAGTCAGACGGACGGCTAAATCGACTCAGAAAATGATTCTAAGTGATTGGTAAACTTTAAGATGTTAAGAAGTTATATGTTATATCTAAATACGCACTTGGAACGATCATGTCAAGTTGTATTATTTGTATATTTATTTTCAAACAATTATTTCAAACGAAAAGTTAATTTAAGTTGTATTCATATTTTGAAATTTTTAAAAAAAAAACCTTCACCTCTATTATAATCTTTCACACTGTTCTTCCATAATATTTTTGCAATTATTATAAAGCGCCTGTTAAAATATGTTGTTGATAGTAGAAATGAATAAAAGCGTTAAAATATTTGCTATTAAACTTACCGTCACCTTCATGTCCGTCATTACTTTCCCTCGTATTGTTGGTTTCTATTGTTTTCATAAAAATAAAGGAAGCATGAATGATGATATTGCTGCTGCTGCTGTTGCTGCCACAGATGATGATGACGATGCTGACTTGCGAAGATGACGTTGATATTTGTTTGAAAAGGGTTGCAGTATACGAACAAAAAAAACATTTCTTTTTAAAACTTGTTTGACTTAATGTCACCTTTTTATGTGATTTTTTCGTTTGCAGCTTTGAGTGTTTGTATGTGTATGTATGTGTTTTATTAAAAGGATTTCTTTTCTTAGTCCTTTTGTTGTTCTTTGAATCTTTTGTTACACAAAACTCAGATTCTTAGTTCTGTTTTTATTGTGTCGATTTTAATAAATAACTGCAATTTTAGATGAATAAACAAACATACATATGTATACATATGTATGTGGGTATATGGTTGTGTATTGTAGAATACATTGTACATATGTATGTGTGTTTGTTTATTGAGTATGAGTTTTACTTGATGTTCTTGATGCCCTGGTTATTGTTTCAATTTTGTACAACTACAAATGTTGTGTTGTTTTGTGTTCCCTTGAAGAGGTGCTATTTTTTCTTGTTTTCTATACACTTCTGAAGTGGGTGACAAAATCAGGAAACTCTTTAAAATGTTTTCCAAAGGTGTTGTACAAATATTATTTCAATCTTAGATGTACAATATAATGACTTTATAAATTTTTAATGCATATTTGAACGTCCTCGAATGACAGAGGTTTTCCCTAAACTGAAATGAAACATTAATGAAAAGTTTTTTAGATTTCTTTGAAATTATACACAAAAATGTTTATGTAAAGTTAAAGGTACTGACTGGAAAATGAGCTTAATTTAAAAAGATAAATGTTTTGTTTTTGCTTTAGTGCATTATAAACTACTTTTCTTAAGGTACTTTAACATCTATCAAATATTTGATGAACATTTAGTGATCCCTAAATAAATGACATTTTAATTTCGAAAAAAAAAACGCTTTAGATAAAGAAAATATCTGCAAAAAATTTTAGTTTTTTTTTAATGAAATATTTGATATGTTTGAACGTTAGTACTTTTAAAAGTACTATGATAGTTTTCAAAATTAGAGTATAATGTGATCACAAGCAGTTGGAAGATTTAAAAATATTTCTTAAACATGTAATTATTACAATTGAAAGTTTCTAAAAATGATACATAACTACTAAGCAAAAATTAGTCGAAACTGATTAGAAAAAGGGCTCATAAAAGACTCCTTTAGAAGAGTATATAAAAGTTAAGTTAATGTCATTTCTTTTATAATATTGAATGTATAAGTATTAAAGTTTGTGTAATATAAAATAGAATTTCTGTAAAGGAAATTTAATATAATTATAATAAATGTTTATCTTCTTCTTATTTTAGTGAGCAAAGGAGCAAGTTTCAACAATTTTTACATTTAGTGCTTAATATGAGATCAATTTGAAAAAAAAAAAATAACAAAATGTAGAGCAATCACAAATAGATAATCCAGTGGTTCGAAATGTTTTCAAATTAATTTTGTAATTTTTTTCGCACAAACGGAAGTTCTAGAACTATTTTTTGCATTATTGTATTTATCAAAAATTACCCAAAAAAGGACATAAACTTGATTCTAAAATTACTCAAAAAGGACCAGTAAATTGACTGAATAATAACTTAAAAAAGTGTCAGAAGTGATCAGAATTGAGTCTCATAAAACACTATTTTAGTATAGTCACAAATAGGATAAATTTTTTCCCGATGAAAGTATCGCGGAAAAAGTACAATTTTCTGCCGAATACTGTATTATTTAAGAACTAAAAATGAGTACATATATGATCATTTAGTGTTCGAAATAAAGTTATTTATTTTTGTAATATTTTATTTGTCTGCAACAGACATACAAAGACTAAAAAAGATCGGATGAAAGTATCGTGGAAAGGGTATCATTTTCTCCCATTTAATGTATCATTTAAGAGCTAAATATAAGAGCATATATAATCATCGAGTTTTTTGAAAAACAATTGTTTTTTTGTATTATTGTGTTTGAGAATTTTTCTGAGATAAGACTCAAAAAAACTAAAATATGATTCGAAAATCACTCTAAAACAACCAGTTAATTGATTTAATTAAAAAAAGACTTAGAACTGATTAAAAAATACTCTTTACTAATACTCTTTTAGAAGAGTCACAAATAGGGTACCATTTTCTTAAGATAAAAGTATCATTTATGACCAGGAAATGAGGTCATATATGATAATTTTAAAAAAATAGTTTCCGATCTTTTCAAAACGAGTCTCAAAAATTCCGTAATTAAAAATTTTGGTAAAGTATTTCTGGTAAGCAAAAAGGCTTTCATGGCATTATAAGAAGCACACAAATTCAGAATAAAAAAAGTAGAAAAAAATTATCAAACCAAATGTAAATTTTTCAAACATTTTGCTGTAAAATATTAAAATTCGATAAAATGCGAAAATAATATGCTTATGCAGTAAAAATCGTTTTCTAGGCAGAATGTTTCAAAAAATGGGATTTTTCGAAAAAATGTCATCTTGTACTGAGAAAAGTATTTTCAATCGCTAAAACCTAACTCCGACAGATATTTGACCAATAGACTTTATAATTTGTGTTTGGTACAAATTTTTATGTTGTATCACTTGATACGAAATTGCTTTAATTTTAAAAATTTTATAATTTTATTGTAATTTTAAAATTTTTTAAAAATGTTAATGCTCATTTTACAATATATTTTAGGACCTCGTAAGAAAAAGGATCAAAATCTACGATTTCTCATAGCATCCATACAAATGTACCCTCCGGTATAATGCGAAAAAATATTCAAACACTCACAAGTTCTTTGTTTATGAAGCAAATGCCAAAAAAATTTGCATGAACCTGTTTTGTTTACCTCTGAAATTGAATTTTGAATTATGGCAGATATTGTGACTATAAAATAATTCTACAGTAATATTATTCGACTTAAAAATGTTTAATAAGTACACACCATAATAAAACAATAAAAGGTAGAATCACTACAAAATAAGTTCTCAATTATACATGCCTTCAATTGTCAGACTCATAGTAAAACAAAAAATAAAAGTACAATTGAAATAAAACATCAAACATTAAAACTAAATTGAGAAATAATTTAAATTTAATTTAAAAAAATATAAGAAACATGCGTGTTAAATGTTGTTTGTGTAAATGTTCATTTGAACAGAATCTCGTAAGATTTATAAAATGTCCCGAAAATAAAATTAGAGAATGGAGTGAAGCTTGCGGTGTTGAGCTGAAGAAACACTCCCGGATTTGCATGCATCATTTCAACGACTCCGATTATATTGAACTGCATCAAGCCACAAAACGTGCACGTCTAATGCCAAATGCGACACCTTCTTTTTATTTTTCTATTATTTGACATAAGAAGGCATATAATTTTAAACTCTCCCTAGTGATTCTACCTTCTTATGGTT
The DNA here is from genome assembly GCF_022045245.1 of Lucilia cuprina. Lineage (NCBI taxonomy): Eukaryota > Metazoa > Arthropoda > Insecta > Diptera > Calliphoridae > Lucilia > Lucilia cuprina. Next base: position 31,369,144 of record NC_060952.1, read on the forward strand.
GTATCATGTGTACTCATGATAAGTATCATGTAAGCAAAAATCTCATGTATGTAAGGTCTCCTTAAAAAAATTACTTAAACGCTCATTATTGGATCGGTCAGTAATTGACACTACCTCCCATCAGAAAAATACCTTAACGTCCATTACTGGCTTAAAAATACAAATATTGCGATGAAATTCTAATTCAACTCAGTAAGTTCTTTGCAAGGAACAGAAAATTACTTTAACGCTTATTACTGGCCTAAAAACATATAAACATGACATATAGGAACCAAAATTGTTTTACAAAATGTAACGAGGATTGGTCTATAATTGACCTTTGTTAATAAAAACGATTTGTCTTTTAAAATTTATATTTTTATACTCGGAAGAGCACTATTAATAGTTAAACCCTCATTAATGGACCTCGTTTAACTATTTCCCTGATGTTTTTATTATTATCGATATATGATAATAAAATATTCATAAATATCAAAGTTTATTTATATGGCAACGATTTGATGGTGGGTATATAAAATTCAGCATAACCGAATATAACACTCTTACTTATTTAAATTTCAAGAGCATATCTTGAGTTTTTTACTGGAATACAATACTGGTTTTAGAAAATATTTTTGGTTTATTTTAGCTGATTATAATTGACCTATTTCACTCTTACATTAAAGTACATTACTATACCTTTGCTAATTAACCAGTATATTGTAATCACAAGTCAACTTCATTGATATTGTAATAGTCACAAATAAATTGACTTTTTCTAAAATCGATTAAATTTCTCTCTTCTTTTTGATAAACCAAAAGGTTTAAACAAAACTAACTCATTTTTCCTGACCTCCTGTATTTTGGTCATAAACACTTAACCAAGTAACCATTTAAATTCATAACAATTGTGGCTGTGGGGACTAAACCATTTAACCTTTTTTCCTTTTTTTTTGCTTTTCACTCTTTTTTTAACGTTTTTCATTATTATTTTTACATTTTATTGAAATAAATACATTTTGTATTTGTTACACAGCACCAGTTTATATACAATTCTATTTGGCTACATACAACAAAATACAATTGGAAAAAAATGGTGTTAACGAAAAAAGGTGACGACCATTAAAACGATTCAACAACTCAACTCAAAAGAAAAATTATTATTATTATTATTGTTATTGTTGCAGTGTGAGCTTTTATTATATTTTGTGGTAATAGAACATATGAATAAAAGTTTCAAGGCACAAACATACATAGGTAAATACATAGAGTACTTAAATGTGCATTTGCAACAGTGGTAAATTTAACCCATTCTAATGCACTCACTCAAGCAAACTCTGTTAACTATACAATGTGTGGCTGAATGACTGGCAGCCTGTTTAGCTGACTGACTGTAATGGATGAATGGCCTGCAACTGTAAGAGCTTAGTGAGAATGTAGAAAAAAGTGTTAACGAAAAAAGGGAAATGAAAGGATAAAAAAACAACACAACAGTTGCACAGTTGAATAAAAGAATATAATAAAAATGTAACCGAGCTGAAATTTATAGACTTTTATATGTTTATATTTTTTTTACATATTTCTTCTAATACTTTTTGCGTATAAGGTAAAGTGCAGTTTGAAATAGATATGAAAATGGAGTTAAGTAGAAAATTATAGTCGACCATATGATAACATACAGCAATGATCTTCTAAACTATAAGGGAATCTAGTTAATTATAAACTAAAATCTAGAGAATCTAACCTTAACAAGATTACTAGTATAGAGACATGAATGTCGAGAGTTTTAACGTGAGCACCTGCCTTGACGGCCTTATCTCACGGTGGTCTTTTTCATCCACTGGGTAGACTTGAGAACGATCTACCATCGCTCCTTTGTTCTTCAATGAAGAGCTCAGGTGGCAATTTTTGTACATTGGCTTTGACCGGTCCATGCTATCTCTGACCATTGGATGGCCTCTGTTGATTCAGCAACAGCACCTAGAGACGTAACCGGTGGACCGAAGTACCACAGTCACCTTTCTGTGGGGTATCTGTTGTTTTCGGCAACAGCACCGAACTTATCCCGAAATATTGACTATTATCATGCATCAGTCTTTTAACCGCCACTTATACTCTTCCCGCGAATTTGGGTTTAAACCACAGCCACTAAGTGGATCCCGAAGGAACCTCAACCAACTGACCAGCCAGGACATAGTCCTGCGGGCAACTGGCCACCCGTAGTACCAGATTATGCGGTGCTCTGGTCAGACCTCTGGCAATCTATGCAAGTACTAAGCCAAACAGTAGACTGTAACCAATTTTTCAATCCCGGTCAGATTGGTGGTATTGGCCACCTCTATATGCCCCGGGATTGCAATAACACCAAGGCGGAGGTGTCGCCAAGGTAATATGCCCCCGGGGGGAAGTTTAGAGACAATAGACAACGCAACATCTAACCCGATTGATGTTTTGACAAATACTCATATCCCTAGAAACGTATTTGGTGGCCCGAAATACTCAGCCAATAAATCAGGATCCCTCTTTATGTCTAGATAATGTGACAAAGAATGTAGGAATTTCCAAAGTCGATTCAAACCCAATAATTGACCCGACATTACGGATCTCAGCTATAAATCGCGTAGCATGAAACAAACCTGTTGAGAAGGCAAAAGTAGCAGAGAACTTCTATGAAGTAAGAAGCATACTAAATCATTACTAGTATTCTGGAGGACAGAGGAGACATTTCCGATCGTTCACCAACTTTCATCCGTTCCATCTTCAGATCATAATGGACGATATGCGGGATGACAGGCAACTATCAAGTGTCAACCTGAAAATTCCCCAACCTATACTGGCGCCCTACTACTCAAAGAGTATGAGATACTCAACGGCTTCTGGAATCTATCACAGGTTGCTCTGTCACATTACCCAGTGACAGCTGTTGAGATGGTCACAGCATCGAAGAGAGAATTCAGACATGGATATAACAGTCCTAAAACCAACATTCTCTCTCCACGATTTTGGGTATTAAACCACAGCCACTACGTGGATCCCGAAGGAAACACAATCAACTGACCAGACATTACCATTTTATAGTCCCAACACACCATAGGTATTGGTAGCACTTATTTACCCCGGAATTGCAATAACACCAAGGTGGAGATTTCACCAAGGTAACATATCCCCGGGGGATATACGAGAGACAGTATTATAATTTCTACAAACACAGCTTGAAGCTCTGGAAATGTCTGTATCAGAAGCTAAGAGACAAAGGATCTTCTGTTTGTTTGGTAGGGCGAAAAATGTCCAGTCTATGGATTTCGGCTGTTTTTCGCCAATGTTTTAGTCTAAATTTTTAAGTGATCATTCTTAGTCTATTGACTAATCATGGATAAGTTACAAAGAGATAAATAAAATAGTTTAAATATAAGTCCATGGACTGGTCTGTTGACTAATCTACATACTACTCTGTTGAATCATTTGAAATAATGGAACGGATGAAAGGGGAAGCTAAAGATACAAAGGCATTATTTTTCGGAGGTATACTACCACTGTACCAATTACAGAACCAGTTTCGTGTCAGTTTTGCTACAAGTCAAAGTATATTTATTAACACATCTGTAATTGTATCAAACACTTTTGAGATGTTGTGTACATTTATTACAGCTGCAGTAACTAAATGAAATGTTTGGTTTTACAAAATAAGAAAAAAAGGTTAAACCAACCTACGTTTGAATGAATGGAAAATGTTTTCTATGAATCTAGACCTCATAACGGAAACAGGATGTTCTATGTAGTACTTGCTCAAAGCTGTTTAGTTTTCACACATACATACATATACACTGCAAGCAACTGCATTTTCATGTAAATGTACAAATGCAGTTGAAATGTATGAGTGTATGAACAATTTTGTTGTTTCTGTAACTCTTAGTCTTCCTGTACATAAATGTAACTGTTCTCTTTTTGGGCCCAACTTCTATATACACATCTGTCTTAAGTCTTTAATGGTAAACAAATACTTCTGTATATATATTTGTACACTTACTTTTATGCAAACGTATACATCTGTTTGAAAGTATTTATATTAGACTTACATTAAGTAAATGAATTTTAGAATTTCGATCCTCATTCTATTTGAGAATTTTCATGGATTGAAAATTCACTTGACACATGATATCAGCTGATTTTATAATCTTGCAAAGGCAATTTTTGAAGAAAAACTTTACGGGTTTTAATTTTCTCTCCTGTCCTATAATGACGTAATGTAAAGCATTATTTTGCAATACTATTTGCCGAATCAGTCTAATATTAACATGAAATATTGCCATATTCGCCTCTAATACACACATATAAATTGCTATCAGCAATTGTTTATACAGGTCTTCTCATACACTTGTACACATCCTGCCACCGTTAAAGGTGTTGCTTGTTCTATTGTATTTTCTATTGCATCCATTAAGTAAATGTTCTAAGTAACACATACAAATACATACATACAATCTTATATGGTAAGCTGCTACAATATTTTTCTATGGCGTTTATGTATAACTGTGTATAAGTGAATGTGCAAAAAAGTGGGTGTATTATTTGGGGTGTCCTAATGAGTTCTTTCAAAGTCATACATTTGTTAAGATTGATTACCTTTTAAGTGAAGTGAATGAGTTGCGTTAATAAATGTTTTATTTATTTAGTGTTTTTATTATAAATGGATTGTAAGTGATTTTAATTCACAACCAGCCCAAAGATTTATTAATAATCTGTTGAACTTTATAAACTCTTAAGAGTTATATAAAAAAAATTACCAAAGTATTGGTTATATAATTGAGCTTAAATATTTAGTTTACGACTAATAAAAATCATTTTTTAGATATTTTTTTAAATTTATACAACTTTTTTTAATATTTTTTTAAATGTACTAATTTTTCAAAGCCAATTTCCTTGCAAAATATATATAACTTTAACTTAAACCTATTTTCGTAAAAATCTGCTTAAAAAACAAAGCTCATCATTTAAGGTTGATGGCAAAATAAATTGTTTTAAATCCATTAAACTTTTCATATTATTTTTGCATTATAATGATAATAATTGTAAACTAAAAGAAAAAGAAGAACCTTTAAAAGTTGTGCTGCTAGATAAATTTTACAAAACGAAAAAAATGTAAAAAAAAATTAAAATAAATAAAAAACGCATAAAACAACTAAACACTTGATGATGATAAAAGTTGTTCAACAGTTTCTGTCTGTCTTTGTACGTCTGTCCCTCTAATATGTTAGTCTGCAGACTGTCTTGTCACAGTGTGTGTGTGAAAGTGTGTATAATTGTATTTTTGTTTCCTTTTATTTATACACCGGAAGTTTAAGAGCCACATATAATGTTGCTCTAAGGCAAAATACAACGTTAGACATGCTTTGAATAAACGGAAAAAGTTAAATGAATGAAGATTAGATTTAGTAAAGCTGGTTGGTTGGTTGCAGGATTCGGTGTTTTTTTTTCAAACTTATAAAAAAGTTATTTTCTGTTAATTTATCTTTTGAAAAAAATCATATTTGTTTTGTTTTTAAAAAGCGACAAAACAAATATAATCATGACACTCATCAACTTATACAAATGAGGCCATCATGCATACATTATTTTCTATATATGTATGTATGAGACATTCACATCCATATAAGGATTGGAACAAACATATGCATATAAAAATATAAAAAAACTTCAAATCATATTGCCCTTAGAGAATATGTATGTTGGAATAAATAAACAGATTGAAATAACCGGGGGGGGGGGGGGGGGGGGGGGGGGGGGGGGGGGGTGTTGGTTGGTTTCTGTGTGACATTCCAGTCAGTATTATATTTTTGTTTACACTCTTTCACAAAGTGTCTGTTAGTATTATATTTCTTTAGGTACGAGGGTAAATAGAAATATAAAAGTTTTGTGAAACTTTTATGAAAATATCTTGCACCGGTGTAGTTTCTCACCAATAACGGGGGGACGGGTACATGTAGCAGAAATAAGACTAACTAACTAACTAACTAACTAACTAACTAACTAACTAACTAACTAACTAACTAACTTACTAACTAACAAACTACCTAACTGCCTAACTAACAAACTAACAAACTAACAAACTAACTAACTAACTAACTAACTAACTAACTAACTAACTAACTAACTAACTAACTAACTAACTAACTAACTAACTAACTAACTAACTAACTAACTAACTAACTAACTAATTAACTAACTAACTAACTAGCCACGTTTGTTGTTATTTAGACTACAGATGTGTTGCAATTCTGCCGTTGCCGTACTATCTATATACTTTCACACCAGATGTTATTTAAAAGTTATAAACTGTTAAAAACTTGGTGTCAATTTGGTACCAGGCGTGTATAATTCTAAAATGTCTTTTTTTCTTAGAGAATATCCACGTCTTGGTAATTTTGAAGAAATTTCCTAAATATTTTTTGAAAAAATTAATGTACTGCGATCAGCACTCACTTTACCATATCAAATCTATATATTTATTGTACACAACATTTTTTGAATAACATATCATAAAAAAACTAAAAAAAAAAAATAATATCCTCAGAATTTCCCGGTTATTTACGATAAAACATTTCAGTATGTATATTGGTCAGTTGACTTTTGTTATGTTTGAAATTTGATACTCATTTGGAATATGGAGACTTGTGTTTGCTTATTTAACTTTAATGTGTTATTCATACTCAAGTATGAATATTGTTGCTAAGTTTTTATTACAAAAAATTTATTTAGTTTGCATATGAAATATTAACACAAATACATAAGTATGTAGATATGTTTGTTTATATGCATTAGGCTTTACAGCAAAAGATTCTTCTAATTGAGAATGTTAAACGTTTTGTTGACTTTGTATCTTTTGTTGAAAATATTGCCTTTAGCTGTTATTTCACACATTTCTGAAACACTTATACAACATCAAAAATTATAAAAGTGTAAACTTTTATATTCATATAAATAAAGACAGCCAGATACCGGGTTATAATACATACACTTGTTCTAATATATAACATAAAGAAGATTTTTGCCGTGTTTACAGTAGGGCAAATATAATTAAAAACAAAGTAATTTAGACTGAAGTTGTTTTGCATTTTGTAGTACTTAACATATTTATATTGAAAGTAAAAAAAGGCTTTATGAAATTATTTTGGTTTTATAACGGAAAAAAATATCTCAACAATAATAAAGGATTTTTAACTAATTAGCAGAAATACACTTTTCCAACCACAAGACAGTGTGTCCAGCAGAGCTTCCATATTAGCAAAAACTAAATAAATATTAAACAAGTAGAAAAGTATAGTCGGGCATGACCGACTATATAATACCCTACACCATGAGTATATTTTTAAAATTTTTATTTTTCATAAAGAAACTTTTAATCCAAAGTATTTAAGCAATTTATTGATAAAAAATGAAATATGGGTCGATCCTCGGTTAATTTGGAAAAAGGATATATTTTTAAATAACAGTTAGTTATGTTGAGTTTCATTGCGATACAAATGGTTACAAGTAAATTTTAGACGTTTTAGACATTTTTTGAAAGGGGGTTTGTATGAGGGCTAGGGTCAAATAAGGGCCGATCATTACGAGAGATAACAGAATATTTGACGTAATTATGGCTTACAAAGTCCAAATCGGGAGGTACGTTTGTATGGGGGCTAGGTGAAATAATGGACCGATTTCAACCGTTTTCAATAGGCTTCGTTCCTGTGCCAAAAAACATGCTTGATCCAAATTTCATCAAATTATCTTGTAAATCGACTCAAAAAATAATTCTGAATCGATCGGTATACTTTAAGGTGGGTATTGGGACAATATTTTTGTGTGTTACAAACATCAGCACAAGCGTATAATACCCTCCCCACTATTGTGGTGTAGGGTATAAAAAATATATATGCAAATTATTTACGTTTTAAATGAGCCAAATAGAGACTTATGTATGTATATTAGGATGTAGGAAAAATTAGTTGTCAATTTTTCTAACTGAATCAAAGGAAATAAAGTCCTTATAAAATATTTATGTTTTTCGTATTTTTTTAAAGAAATTTTACAAAATATTGACATCACATTTAAATGATTATGAAACAGCGAAGGTAATTTTCTATTTAAAATATAAAATTTTTAATAATAAAAGTTTGAAGTATATAAAAATTTTACAAAAATTTTAATAGTCCTATACAAAATTTCTATATGTCATCTCCCAGAGACAAATTTTGGTAAAGGTTTTTTTTTGTGCCAAAAATATTATATTTTTTTCCTTTGATTTTGACTTTAAGAATCATCAAAATTTTCAGTTTCGGTGAAAACATCAATAACTTTCACTTTGGAGCCACCCTTATGTACGTATGTATATTTGTATATATATGTAGTACATTTGTATGATTTCAATGTAAATAGTAAGTTAAATGCTTCATTTAAATAATATTTGTCGAACACATACATACATATGTAGAAACAAATGTTTGTGTAAGTTTGTGTTAGTTTACGTTCTTACATATATTTGTTTGTATATGCCAGCAGTTTATATAACACCTTTCATTTATATACCCTACACCACTATAATGGAAAGGTTATTATGCGTTTGTGCTGATGTGTGTAACATCCAAAAATGATGGATCTACTCCCATCTAAATCTATACCAATATATTCAGGATCACTGATTCGATTAAGCTTATATCTTTCCGACCGTCTAAATATCTGTGTGTCCATGTAAACTTGTGTATGTTAATAAGTCTTTTGAGTTCATCACTATCACATCACTATTTTTTTATTATTTAAAAAGTAGTCCAAATATTAAACGTAGTCACTGTTGTAGGACATCATATGGTTGGCCATGCCCAACTATACAATCAGACTTGTTTTTTTTATAAAAATGTATTGTTTCTATTTTTCATTTTTATTTACACATTTGTACATGTAAGTAGTCATAACAAATATTTAAAAGCCATTTTTAAATGTAAAAATATGTAAAAAAAACGAATGTATATTAGAATTGTCATTCGAGTAAAAGTTGTGTCAGCGTGTAGTGTATTCTCCGATTCCTATAGTCGTGTAGTATAGAAATTTTTGTCGACAGTCAGGCGACACTTCTCTCTCTAAACTCACACACTTCACTTCCCTACTAGTCGGACAATACACGAATGGTATGTCAATGCTGGGTCACCTGTCTAACTCCCCCCGGGAGCATGTTTCCATGATGAAATCTCTATCATGGTGTATTGCAATCCCCGGGTAAAGAGGTGCTACCAATACCTCTAGTCTGCCGGGACTATAAACTAATGATGTCAAATATATCCTTGGCTTCGCCTCGGAATGATTTGGCATGAGGTCTAACCAGAGCACCATATAATCTGGCACTACGGGTGGTCAATTGCCTGCAGGACTATGTCCTGGCTGGTTTGTTGGATGAGGTTCCTTCGGAATCCATGTAGTGGGTGTGGTTTAAACCAAAATTCGCGGGGAAAGTAAGTGGCGGTTAAAAGACTGATACATGGTAATAGTCAATATTTTGGGGATATGTTCGATGCTGTTGCCGAGAACAACAGATACCCCGCAGTCGAGTGATTGTGGGACTAATCGTTGGAAATGAGTTGGTATTAATTGTATATGGTACGGGATGAATGTGAGGTTCGGCGGAGCACCTTATAACCCGAAGTAGGAAGGATATATCGAGGTGCTAGTCAGCCATGCAAGTCGGTTTGAGCTCCCATTTAATGAGTGCTGTCCTAGTTTCAAAGATAAGGGAAAAGAAAAAATGGTATTTCATCATCTCTGTAAATACCCTTCTCCTGTTAAAAAAAAAAAAAACAGTTTTCATTTTCATGGCAGTCATTTTATATCCAATCTTGACGAGATATCAGTGATCGACTTTACTTGATTGTTCGCGCGTAACCAACGGTAAAATCCAAACTGGTTTAGAAAATCGATTTGCTACGTAATGTTTTTGCACCAAAATGATCAGAAAGAAAAGGTTTTCGTTACTAGAATCTACCAGTAACCTCGTAGTGATAGCCATCGATTTGTACAAAGGATCACTACTATCGATCAAGAACTGCCGAAGTTACAGTCAAAATCTGATTTTTGATTTAAAAAATATTTTTTTAATAGATAACCCACATGCATCCTATTAGGTGACTATAAGCTTTTAAAGGAAATTTTATAAGGTTTTTTGAGCAAAAATTTGGAAACAGTAAATGACTCCTTTGGTCATTTTTTTGCTAGAACTAATAGCAAAAAAGTTAAGTTAAAGTTATTTAAATTTTTGCTAAAAAGTTTATTTGAATTTAATTTCTTGGGCTCCCTAATTTAAATAAACAAGTTTTATACTCAGCCAACTGTACGTATGAGTAATATTAGTATAAAGGTGTTACTTCTGTTAAGTATAATTTTAATGAGCACATATTTATTGTTGGTAATTTTGTTGTTGCTATTTTCTTTCCCCTCATTTGTTACTATATTAACCATTCATATGTTTTCATAATTTTTTCCTCTTTCTACCTTTGTTGTTTTTTTATTACTTTATATGTTGATGATGGCTTCATTTGTTTTATTATTTTATGCTTTGTTATTGTTGTTGTGTCTTAACTTCTCACTATACATCAATATATTTTAAGTTATTGTTATTGTTGTTGTTTTGTTATTGTTTCTGTTTTTTTTTGCACTTTTAGATTGTCATTAGGACTATTGTCAGTCAGTAAATGCTGTCTTTTATTTTCTTCTACATGTCTATTAGTTCATCTGTCTGTCGGTTTCTTTCCATTTATTATTTAGTTGTTTATTATTTTATAGAGTTCGTAAAAAAACATCTTTGTGGGTATTAGTAAGAAAATGTTTATATGAGAGTTCGAGTGTGTGTCTATGAGTGAGTGTTTGCCAACAGTTTGACATTTGATGAGTTGCTTTGTGTTGTTCTAAGTTAGAAAAATGTTTGTAGTCGGAGTAACTGTTTGTTGTTTTTAAATATTTCATTGTTTTCTTTTATTACACTTATTATTATTTTCTACTTGACTTGTGATGATTGTGCCAATGTTGATGTTATTATTAAAAGTATTGTTGCTGTTTGATGTTTTTATTGTTGTATTTTTTGCTATATTACGTCTTGTTATTATGATTTTTTATTACATTTTATGCTTTCTTTCATATTTAACTTTTTTTCTCTCTATTATATTTTTTTTGATTTTGTATTTTGCTATGAATTGGCATTGTCGGCAAAGTTTTTATGATTAAGATATTGTTGGTATGTAAAATGTAATAATAGGAAAAAACATTTCATAAAATATTTGTCTACAATTTATTGTGTAACTTTTTGAGATGGGCTATAATTTGATTTAGGGATAATCAAAATGATAATTGAGTTATTAAAAGAAATATAGGTTATTTAATTTCTATATAAATTTGTTATGCTCCTTATTGGATTATTTTTTCAATAATAAAGTATTTAATTTATTTTTTACGTTAATTCTGAAATTTTTTTTAGAAAAAAATAATATTAGTTTTGACCTTAAAGTAATATTTTGAATATAGATTGAATGGTCAAACGAGATCCGATCCTTACGAAAATTGTATCTTTTATAAAACACAGTTTTGCACAAAATTTGCCTATGTGTGTGCAATTTTCATTAAATTATTTTACAAATTGAAAGTTGTAGAGTGCGCACAAGGATAACATGAATTCTCACATAGACGGACAAAGCTTAATCGACTCAGAAAAAAATTCTAAGTCAGAAAAAAGTTTTAAGTTACAAACATTTTGGTGAAGGGTATCATAAACATTGTTCTGTATAATGTAAATTGTTATACTCAAAATTTTCTATAGCTGATAACGTTATATAAAATAATTTTAAAATTTTCTTAAATGTCATTTTCTGAAGAAGGGTTTATGTGGGGGTTAGGGGCCCGATCATTATAAAATAAATCGTAAGAGTCATTTAAATTTCTATGAAATGAGATTTTACTGACTTTAGTTGAAATGCTAGGACACTATACAGGGCTAGGTGAAATGTATGTATCGAAAGAACATTTTCAAATTTTCATATAATTATCTTGTTAATTTTGTAACATGGGCACAAGCTTTACATGGACACACAGACGGACAGATGGACAGACGGACAGATGACCGGAAGGGGTACGACTGTATAAAGGCTATGTAAGATAGATAGATTTTTCAATATCGTTCTAATTTGCATCAAATTATCTTGAAAATTGCGTTGCATGCCACAAGCTTTACAAGGTTACACGGACGGACAGGCGGGCATCCCTACATCGATATTTTCAGGTGTTACAAACATCAGCATTAACACATAACACACCACTATAGTGGTGTAGGATATAAAAAAGTTAAACACCAAATTTACAAAAAAAAATTCTATGGAATAGTATTTCACAAAAATGTTTATGCGGAAAATAGTGTTATACAAACAATTTTTCATAGTAAATAGTGCTATAAACTTTTCTATGGGAAAAAGTGTTATACAAATAATGTTCTATAGAAAATAGTGTTATATACTAAATTTTCTAAAAACAATTTATACACAAAGTTTCTATAGCTTATTTTTTGTACTCAAAATTTTCTTCAAAAAAAGAGTGCTACACCAAAAATTTTTCATAGAACAAATTATTTAAATACATTCACATTTATACTTATCTTTTAAAAAACAAATACTAATAATATTTAATTCTTTTCGTCTATTTACAGATTAATCTCAGGTATACAAAATTAAATCATAATAACAAAAAATAAAGAAAACATCGTACAACAATTTTAATTATTAAATAATTAACAATATAAAATACCACAAACAATTTAAAAGCCACAATATCAACAAAACAAAACACATGCACAGAAATGAGTGCATTAGTAACTGTTACCAAGGCAAAAGGTAAGTTTAACTTTTATCCTTAATAAATACACACTTCTAAAATATAAATTAGTTACAAATATTCTTAACACTTAAACTAAATGTATGATGAATCTGTGTATGAAAATATGAAATAATGAAGAATGCATGTATATAAACACATAGCCAGATTCATATACAATTAAAACTTAAATGCGTTTTGTTGCAATGCAAAAAAAAAGCTGGCAAACTGGAAAAAATAAGTATCTAATTGTTGTTAAGTAACAACTTGAACTAAATTCTTTTTTGTATATTTTCACATTTTTCCCCAAATGCAACTATAACGATGTGCACATGCACATGCACATATATTTGTGCATATGTATAAATTGTAAAATGCTTAAAGCATACAAATTTTGTTGCATGTATTACCCAGCTTTGCCCAGTAATTATTTAGATATAAAATACCCAGCAAAAACTTATATTGAAAAGTAATGAGTTACAAAGTTAAAAACTAGAGTTTGTGTTTATATTCGAATAAAAATTTACAATATTTTTAAAATTTAATCAACTACTCGAATAAGTCAATTAAAATTTAAAAATTATTCGATTATTCGAGCTAATAACGAATAAAAGTTTTTATTCGAATAATTTAATAAAATGTAAAAACTTGCTAAATACCTCTAAAATCTTAAGTTACGGGTAAAAATGGGTTTGCGTACCTTAATGAACGTATACGTCAGTAACCTAGTTCAATCTCAACCTATTTTAAATATCTCATTAGATTTCAAAGTCGAAGCTAAGGTCGTTATAATGATATACATATGTATGGGGGTTGTGTTGTATTTGTCATTCCACTTGTAATACATCGAAATATTGGGTCCTTATTAGATTCTAAAACGATCAGCCGGACAAGCTAGAGAGTTAACATTTTAAAAATTTTTTTGTTTGGTATTGAAAATGGGCAATATATGTCTAAGATTTAACATAGCATCCATATAAGGTTCCCTTCAGAAAATTACTATAATGTAGATAACTGGCTTATAAATCCTCGGATGGCAATGAAATTCGAAATGTACAAATTTTTAAGGAGCCAAAATGTTTTTGTAAATATTATATAATCGATCCTACCTCCCACATAAAAATTGCTTAAAATCGCAACTAAATTCTACACAGATTTTTTAGGAACCATCTATTTCACGTATTGCAATATTTAAAAAAAAATCCATATAATCACTCACACGAAGCATTCTACTTTTAACATTACAAAATATTAATTTTTATAAATTGCAAAAAGTTGTACACGATTTGTTTCGATTAGGTATGTATTTCTATGTTCAAAAATAATAATAAAATATGGGTAAAAAGTGACATTAAAATTTTATTCGAATAATCGATTATTCGACAAAAATTTAAGAAAAACAAAACTTTTTTCTCGAATAATTGAATAACAACCCTACTAAAAACCCATTTTCAACTACTTCTTCATAAGCATTTTAACTCATTAATCTAATACGTTGATAACATTGGAGGCAAATACTAACTACTCTCACTTAAAAATCAGTTCTTAATTAAGTACTTACAGATAAGATGTAAAAGGGTTGTTTTGTTTTTAAAACAGAAAAACATTTCGCACAGAATACAAACTCGGGCTTCAAGTTCGTTAGTCTTACAATACAACTGCTAAGTTATTTTATTGTGTGCCACAAAAGCTATTTGCTTTCAGTGTTGATGCTTGCTGGCAATTTAATAAGTCATTATAAGAGTAATTAAAAGTATTGCGGATGGTAGGTAGTCATTGAAAAGTAAGTGGTTATGTAAGTACTAGCCATGACCGAGTTTTTGCAGGGTAATTCTTTTTGTTTAAGATCACCTTATAGAAATGGTAGGAAAATGAACTTAAAGAAGGTCATTTGGTTCCATTATTGGTACCATTGTAGATAGTAAGATAAACCATGAATTAATCAATCTTATCAACATCAATTCAGGAGAGGTCGTATGGAAAATAATCGAACATAGGACAAAGGTGTATACCGAAAGAGGGATGTACGTCATATCAAATCTAATGAAATACACGTAGGCATCCAATTGTGCGCTCCAACAACAGAACCTTCATCTTCTGATGAACACAAGTTTGTTATTTAGGTTTTGAAATTCGTATCGTATATATTAGCACGAACAGACAAACACACTTACATTCATGAGTTATTTAAGAATGAATGTATATGTACAAATAGTTGCTATCATACATACATATGTATAAATATAGAATTTTGGTACAAATTTGTATACACCATTTTACAAAGAAAAAAAAAAAGAATAGCGTTAAGAGATGTTGAAACAATTATGTGGCACAGATGCTTTTTATGAATGAGCTTTGTTTAAGGTTAAAACTAAAGTAAAAAAAACATTGTTAATGGCAACATGAACAAAGAACATAAGCGTTAGTCTTTTGTATTATTTTTTTTGTCACATACAACCCTCGTATTTCTGCACATGCACATGTCTGCATTATATACATATACATATATAATATTACACTCATAATATGCACTCTGTAGTTGTTGTTGTGCTGATTAAAATGATAATACTCGTTTATGAATTAAATGGAATTTGTGGCATACTTAAACCCTTAAACGAGGAACACCAACATAGTAGTACAAATAGTAAAGGATTAAGCACAATTTACAGAAGGCCAACTATGTTATTTTCTTTGTTGAGGATTATCTTAAGGACATGCATAATTATTTTGAATTTTAATATATAAATATTTTTTAATTAAATTTAGTTAAATTTTTAAATATGCAAATCTAAATATGCAACATCAATTTATTTATAAATCGGTTTTTCTAATTTTCAAAGGAATAATTTTTTCAAGAAAATATTTGTTACCGCTAAACAAAGTTGATCACACTGTTTTATACACAAAAGTGAAAGTTTCAACATCATGATGTGCTCTATATTGACGCGTTCTATCTATTTAACTACTAACAAATAAAAAAAAACACTTAAAATAAAATTAAATATTACTTTAATTTAACACATAATTAGCATAAACAATTTCTTTAATAATTTAAACTAGAAGTTTTTTTTTAGTTATATTTCCTGTTTTATATATTGTTGTTTTTGTTCTCTTATTTTAGCTTTTGTCTGTCTCACCTCATTATCGTTGTTGGAAATTACTTTAGTAACCACAATATTATTACTGCCACCGCCTGTGGTCAAAGCCACAAGCGGCTTACGTGTACCCACCTTTATACAGGAGCCACCATCACGTCTACTCTTTAGCAATGACACTGGAACACAAGTTAGTTGTACGGCTCATGGTAATCCACCACCGGTTGTATCATGGGTCCTAAGTGATGGTACAATGGCTACACAAGTACCAGGACTAAGGTAAGTTAATGTTGAATTTAAAAATATTTTTGAATATATGTATATACAATAGGGTGTCCCGCAAAGTTTTTTTTTACATAATGTTTATATTAAAATTCGTTAACAGATCTTGTCAGCCTAATATAATTCCTCATCGATCATTGTATATATTCTTCAGAAAATACCTTGAGAAATGTTTTTATAATATTTTTTGTAGGAACGTTTAGTAGTTGAAAAACAGTAGAATAATAGAATTGTTTCTCAAGAATACATATTGAAAAACATCGAAAAATATTACTCTTACTATGCAAAAAATAATACCCTAATATATTTAAGCTATTATATTTTATATGTATGCTTTTGTGTTTTTAAAATATTTAGACAAATTATTAATGTTGTTGTATTTATACGGGTAAATTTATTTATTCAAATTAAGTGTTATAAAGGCCTTTAACGTATAGTACATTTTTAATAAAGGTGAACAATTTTAAGCAAAAAAGTAGAGTCTACAAAAATTCTCTATTAACAGATAATATTTAGAAAATTCAAAAAAAAAAATACTTTCGTTTTTTGCAAAATTATGAATTTTTTATAAATACAGTATTGCCAAAATTTCGCAAATTCTTATAAAAAGGAAAATTCTCTATAAAAAGAGAATATATCGAAAATTCTCTATAAAAAGAGAATTTATAGAAAATTCTCTATAAAAAGAGAATCTATCGAAAATTCTCTATAAAAAGAGAATCTATCGAAAATTCTCTATAAAAAGAGAATCTATCGAAAATTCTCTATAAAAAGAGAATTTATAGAAAATTCTCTATAAAAAGAGAATTTATCGAAAATTCTCTATAAAAGAGAATTTTTCTCTTCTGATAGAGATTTTATCGAAAATTCTCTATAAAAAGAGAATTTTTTCTCTTCTTATAGAGAATTTATCGAAAATTCTGTATAAAAAGAGAATTTATCAAAAATTCTCTATAAAAAGAGAATTAATCGAAAATTCTATATAAAAAAAGAGAATTTATCGAAAATTCTCTATAAAAAGAGAATTTATCGAAAATTTTATATAAAAACGAGAATTTGTCGAAAATGCTCTATAAAAAGAAAATTAATCGAAAATGCTCTATAAAAAGAGAATCAGTCAAAAATAAAAAGAAAAAAAGTTAATCGAAAATTCTTTATAAAAAAAAATTTGTCGAAAATTCTATAAGAAGAGAATTTGTAAATAATTTATTGAAAACTCTTTATGAAAGAGCATTTATAGAAAATCTGTATTAAAGGAGAAAATAAATAAAAATTCTCTTTCTATAGAAAAATTTTCGATAAATTCTCTTTTTATAGAGAATTTTGATAAATTCTCTTTTTATAGAGAATTTTGATAAATTCTCTTTTTATAGAGAATTTTGATAAATTCTCTTTTTATAGAAAATTTTGATAAATTCTCTTTTTTATATAGAATTTTCGATATATTCTCTTTTTATAGAGAATTTTTGATAAATTCTCTTTTTATACAGAATTTTCGATAAATTCTCTATAATAGAAAAATTCTCTTTTTATAGAAAAATCTTCGATAAATTCTATTTTTATAGAGAATTTTGATAAATTCTCTTTTTATAGAGAATTTTCGATAAATTCTCTTTTTATAGAGAATTTTTGTTAAATTCTTTTTTATAGAAAATTTTCGATAGATTCTCTTTTTGCAGAGAATTTTCTATAAATTCTCTTTTTATAGAGATAAATTCTCTTTTTATAGAGAATTTTTGATAAATTCTCTATAAAAATTGAAGATCGAAGATTTTCTATAAAAAGAGAATTTTTTGAAAGTGATGTATTAAAAGAGAAAATAAATTTATCGAAAGTTCTCTATAAAAAAATAAAATTTATCGAAAATTCTCTATAAAAAGGATATTTATCAAAAGTTCTAAGAATATTTTCTTAAAGAGATAATTTGTCAAAAAATTTTTAAAAAAGATAATTTATCGAAAATAGACATTTTCTTGAAAATTCGAAATTAGAGAACTTACCGTCACTTCTTGAATGTTGAGTTTATAAAAAATTATTTATAAATTCCATAAAAAAATCCCCAACAAAATTAAAGAGAAAATTCTCTACACGAAAATAATTTTTCGTTTAATATGTACGAAAATTAAAACTTCTCAAGAATCTCGTATCTCCTTATAAAGAATAGTTATTGAAAATGTGAAAAAATTAAGAAATATTTAAAATATCTTTCAAAATTTAGAGCCCTTCAAAACATTTGTACGTACTAATAATAAATACTGGCATAAAATTTTGTAAAGTTTTAAAATGTGTTCGAGTAACGCCTTTTGTTTTTTATGGTTAACTCTTGTTGGTTTTTGTGGTTGCCAACAAATGAGGGTCAAAACTAAAGTTACACATGGGGTTACATGTTGTGTTATCTGACTCTCACAAAAAAAAAAAAAAAAAAAAATTGTGGACATAACTACATGCTTTTTGTGGTTTTAAACCGAAAAGTATTTATTCTTCTTTTTATTTATTTGTTTTTTTTTTTGCAAGGTTTAATTACAATTTCACAATGTTCATGTTGATGAGTTGTTTTAAATGCACCTTAGAGACACTTGTCAATTTGAATGTTTTATTAAAAATTAAAAAAAAAAAAACGACGGAGGCATTAGAAAATTTTTTTAATTTTAATAATTTTAAAGAGAGAGAAAAAAAATATTTTCTATGTTATTCTTACACCCTCCTACATAATATTACTTGTGGGTTTTTAACTACTCATTGTTAAATGTCACTTTAGTGATGTTATTTGTCAAATGAATGTTATAAACACACTCACCTCCAACCAATCTAGCAATGTATTCAGAGCAGGCATGTACATTTTGCAATAGTACCATTATTTTAAATGTAGCTAGTCTAAGAACTAGTCTAACTAGTCCATTGACTAGTCTACTAAATAATTTATGGACTTGTATACTAAGTAGTATACTGTCTAGTAAGTGGACTAGTTAATGGTCTAGTCTATTCTATAATCATGACTTATGACTAGAATATAAGCTGTTGTCTAGTCTATGGACTATTCTGTATATAGATTAAACTACAGTATATGGATGAGACTACTCTGAAAGTTATAAAATGGTCTTCAGGCAAGTTTACTAACTAGTCTATAGAGTAGCTTACTAACTTTCTAATCAATCCATTATTCTATTGACTAGTCTATGTACTACTTACTCTGCTGATTAGTCTGTGCATAAGATACTGAACTAGTTTACTGTCTAGTATATTAACTTATGTACTGGCATGTATTTCAACTAGTTAATTAAATGTCTATAATCTAGTCTGCTAACTAGTTCTTTCCTTCCGTCTACTCGCTATGTAAGTGACCAGTCTATGTATTAATTAATTTATGGAATATTTAAAAATTTATAACAAGTTAAAAATACTATCGATGTCAAAAAGTACTGAAAAAAGTACAATAAATAGACCCAAATTGTTATGCCTGGTTCGTTTTTATGCCTTGTTTTTTTAAGCAATTGTTTTTCTCTTATTTGTAATCTTTTGTTTTGGTTTTTTTGTTTCTTTGTTGTATTGTTTTTCCTACAAATTCATATTTTTTTATTTTGTACGCTAATGTTTGAATACATTTGAGAAGGAATTATGTGTTTAAAATTGGCTTTGTAACAATACATAATATTTAAAGTTTAAAAATCAAATAAATCTGATGAAAGTTCTCAAAGTAGATCCATTTTAAATATGATGATAATATTATTGATATATGTATATACATGTAAGTCAAAAGAGAACAAATTAGTTATCAATAAACGTCTCAGCCTGATAATACCGAATGTAATTTTCTAAGTAGTTTAGGTTTATTTTGTAGGTTGTGTTTACAACAACGTTTTTTGTATTCATTTCCATGAAAAAAAAGACAAAAACAAAAAAATGACAATAGGGAACATTGATTTTGACAGGTTTAGTGTAGTCACACAGCCAGTCACTAAGTCACACAGACATTTATTCATTCATTCCTTTATACATTTATGAATTTTTTGTATGATTTATACATGAAAACATTTGTATTTGTAAATATGTTTGCTAGGGTGAGAACAACATGTACACACAGATGCATTCAACCATTCATCAACATGTTTTTTCAAGTGTGTAAGTGCGAACGTATGTGAGTTTATTTTGTCTCTTCCATTGTGTTTGAGTCAAACGCAAAACATTTTTTTTGCATTTGTTTTATTTTGTTCACCCTTTTTTATACCCTACACCACTATAGTGGGGAGGGTATTATACGTTTGTGCTGATGTTTGTAACATACAAAAATATTGGTCCAATACCCACCTTAAAGTATACCGAT